>NW_027365475.1:0-111185 GCF_046119375.1 Phyllobates terribilis
AGTCAGTAGCTTCAAACATTTCTGGTATATGAAAAACATGTTTTTCAATGGCAAAAATCAATGAATATTGTAAATGCACAAACAGTAATATCTCCACATTGCACGGTGCAATTCTGAAATTTTTTGCTTTTTCCTGTTAATCCTAGCATGATAAAGAAGATTCAAAGAGAGTGAGATGCCAGCTCCTTTCATTCAGTCAGTAGCTTCAAACATTTCTGGTATATGAAAAACATGTTTTTCAATGGCAAAAATCAATGAATATTGTAAATGCACAAACAGTAATATCTCCACATTGCACCGTGCAATTCTGAAATTTTTTGCTTTTTCCTGCTAATCCTAGCATGATAAAGAAGATTCAAAGAGAGTGAGATGCCAGCTCCTTTCATTCAGTCAGTAGCTTCAAACATTTCTGGTATATGAAAAACATGTTTTTCAATGGCAAAAATCAATGAATATTGTAAATGCACAAACAGTAATATCTCCACATTGCACGGTGCAATTCTGAAATTTTTTGCTTTTTCCTGCTAATCCTAGCATGATAAAGAAGATTCAAAGAGAGTGAGATGCCAGCTCCTTTCATTCAGTCAGTAGCTTCAAACATTTCTGGTATATGAAAAACATGTTTTTCAATGGCAAAAATCAATGAATATTGTAAATGCACAAACAGTAATATCTCCACATTGCAAGGTGCAATTCTGAAATTTTTAGCTTTTTCCTGCTAATCCTAGCATGATAAAGAAGATTCAAAGAGAGTGAGATGCCAGCTCCTTTCATTCAGTCAGTAGCTTCAAACATTTCTGGTATATGAAAAACATGTTTTTCAATGGCAAAAATCAATGAATATTGTAAATGCACAAACAGTAATATCTCCACATTGCAAGGTGCAATTCTGAAATTTTTAGCTTTTTCCTGTTAATCCTAGCATGATAAAGAAGATTCAAAGAGAGTGAGATGCCAGCTCCTTTCATTCAGTCAGTAGCTTCAAACATTTCTGGTATATGAAAAACATGTTTTTCAATGGCAAAAATCAATGAATATTGTAAATGCACAAACAGTAATATCTCCACATTGCACGGTGCAATTCTGAAATTTTTTGCTTTTTCCTGCTAATCCTAGCATGATAAAGAAGATTCAAAGAGAGTGAGATGCCAGCTCCTTTCATTCAGTCAGTAGCTTCAAACATTTCTGGTATATGAAAAACATGTTTTTCAATGGCAAAAATCAATGAATATTGTAAATGCACAAACAGTAATATCTCCACATTGCACGGTGCAATTCTGAAATTTTTTGCTTTTTCCTGCTAATCCTAGCATGATAAAGAAGATTCAAAGAGAGTGAGATGCCAGCTCCTTTCATTCAGTCAGTAGCTTCAAACATTTCTGGACGTTTTTCAATGGCAAAAATCAATGAATATTGTAAATGCACAAACAGTAATATCTCCACATTGCACGGTGCAATTCTGAAATTTTTAGCTTTTTCCTGCTAATCCTAGCATGTTAAAGAAGATTCAAAGAGAGTGAGATGCCAGCTCCTTTCATTCAGTCAGTAGCTTCAAACATTTCTGGTATATGAAAAACATGTTTTTCAATGGCAAAAATCAATGAATATTGTAAATGCACAAACAGTAATATCTCCACATTGCAAGGTGCAATTCTGAAATTTTTAGCTTTTTCCTGTTAATCCTAGCATGATAAAGAAGATTCAAAGAGAGTGAGATGCCAGCTCCTTTCATTCAGTCAGTAGCTTCAAACATTTCTGGTATATGAAAAACATGTTTTTCAATGGCAAAAATCAATGAATATTGTAAATGCACAAACAGTAATATCTCCACATTGCACGGTGCAATTCTGAAATTTTTAGCTTTTTCCTGTTAATCCTAGCATGATAAAGAAGATTCAAAGAGAGTGAGATGCCAGCTCCTTTCATTCAGTCAGTAGCTTCAAACATTTCTGGTATATGAAAAACATGTTTTTCAATGGCAAAAATCAATGAATATTGTAAATGCACAAACAGTAATATCTCCACATTGCAAGGTGCAATTCTGAAATTTTTTGCTTTTTCCTGTTAATCCTAGCATGATAAAGAAGATTCAAAGAGAGTGAGATGCCAGCTCCTTTCATTCAGTCAGTAGCTTCAAACATTTCTGGTATATGAAAAACATGTTTTTCAACGGCAAAAATCAATGAATATTGTAAATGCACAAACAGTAATATCTCCACATTGCAAGGTGCAATTCTGAAATTTTTAGCTTTTTCCTGTTAATCCTAGCATGATAAAGAAGATTCAAAGAGAGTGAGATGCCAGCTCCTTTCATTCAGTCAGTAGCTTCAAACATTTCTGGTATATGAAAAACATGTTTTTCAATGGCAAAAATCAATGAATATTGTAAATGCACAAACAGTAATATCTCCACATTGCACGGTGCAATTCTGAAATTTTTAGCTTTTTCCTGTTAATCCTAGCATGATAAAGAAGATTCAAAGAGAGTGAGATGCCAGCTCCTTTCATTCAGTCAGTAGCTTCAAACATTTCTGGTATATGAAAAACATGTTTTTCAATGGCAAAAATCAATGAATATTGTAAATGCACAAACAGTAATATCTCCACATTGCAAGGTGCAATTCTGAAATTTTTAGCTTTTTCCTGTTAATCCTAGCATGATAAAGAAGATTCAAAGAGAGTGAGATGCCAGCTCCTTTCATTCAGTCAGTAGCTTCAAACATTTC
Source organism: Phyllobates terribilis (assembly GCF_046119375.1). NCBI lineage: Eukaryota > Metazoa > Chordata > Amphibia > Anura > Dendrobatidae > Phyllobates > Phyllobates terribilis. The sequence goes on from NW_027365475.1 coordinate 2,727, forward strand.
TGGTATATGAAAAACGTTTTTCAATGGCAAAAATCAATGAATATTGTAAATGCACAAACAGTAATATCTCCACATTGCACGGTGCAATTCTGAAATTTTTAGCTTTTTCCTGTTAATCCTAGCATGATAAAGAAGATTCAAAGAGAGTGAGATGCCAGCTCCTTTCATTCAGTCAGTAGCTTCAAACATTTCTGGACGTTTTTCAATGGCAAAAATCAATGAATATTGTAAATGCACAAACAGTAATATCTCCACATTGCAAGGTGCAATTCTGAAATTTTTAGCTTTTTCCTGTTAATCCTAGCATGATAAAGAAGATTCAAAGAGAGTGAGATTCCAGCTCCTTTCATTCAGTCAGTAGCTTCAAACATTTCTGGTATATGAAAAACATGTTTTTCAATGGCAAAAATCAATGAATATTGTAAATGCACAAACAGTAATATCTCCACATTGCAAGGTGCAATTCTGAAATTTTTTGCTTTTTCCTGCTAATCCTAGCATGATAAAGAAGATTCAAAGAGAGTGAGATGCCAGCTCCTTTCATTCAGTCAGTAGCTTCAAACATTTCTGGTATATGAAAAACATGTTTTTCAATGGCAAAAATCAATGAATATTGTAAATGCACAAACAGTAATATCTCCACATTGCACGGTGCAATTCTGAAATTTTTTGCTTTTTCCTGCTAATCCTAGCATGATAAAGAAGATTCAAAGAGAGTGAGATGCCAGCTCCTTTCATTCAGTCAGTAGCTTCAAACATTTCTGGACGTTTTTCAATGGCAAAAATCAATGAATATTGTAAATGCACAAACAGTAATATCTCCACATTGCAAGGTGCAATTCTGAAATTTTTAGCTTTTTCCTGCTAATCCTAGCATGATAAAGAAGATTCAAAGAGAGTGAGATGCCAGCTCCTTTCATTCAGTCAGTAGCTTCAAACATTTCTGTTATATGAAAAACATGTTTTTCAATGGCAAAAATCAATGAATATTGTAAATGCACAAACAGTAATATCTCCACATTGCAAGGTGCAATTCTGAAATTTTTAGCTTTTTCCTGTTAATCCTAGCATGATAAAGAAGATTCAAAGAGAGTGAGATGCCAGCTCCTTTCATTCAGTCAGTAGCTTCAAACATTTCTGGTATATGAAAAACATGTTTTTCAATGGCAAAAATCAATGAATATTGTAAATGCACAAACAGTAATATCTCCACATTGCACGGTGCAATTCTGAAATTTTTTGCTTTTTCCTGCTAATCCTAGCATGATAAAGAAGATTCAAAGAGAGTGAGATGCCAGCTCCTTTCATTCAGTCAGTAGCTTCAAACATTTCTGGTATATGAAAAACATGTTTTTCAATGGCAAAAATCAATGAATATTGTAAATGCACAAACAGTAATATCTCCACATTGCACGGTGCAATTCTGAAATTTTTTGCTTTTTCCTGCTAATCCTAGCATGATAAAGAAGATTCAAAGAGAGTGAGATGCCAGCTCCTTTCATTCAGTCAGTAGCTTCAAACATTTCTGGACGTTTTTCAATGGCAAAAATCAATGAATATTGTAAATGCACAAACAGTAATATCTCCACATTGCACGGTGCAATTCTGAAATTTTTAGCTTTTTCCTGCTAATCCTAGCATGATAAAGAAGATTCAAAGAGAGTGAGATGCCAGCTCCTTTCATTCAGTCAGTAGCTTCAAACATTTCTGGTATATGAAAAACATGTTTTTCAATGGCAAAAATCAATGAATATTGTAAATGCACAAACAGTAATATCTCCACATTGCAAGGTGCAATTCTGAAATTTTTAGCTTTTTCCTGTTAATCCTAGCATGATAAAGAAGATTCAAAGAGAGTGAGATGCCAGCTCCTTTCATTCAGTCAGTAGCTTCAAACATTTCTGGTATATGAAAAACATGTTTTTCAATGGCAAAAATCAATGAATATTGTAAATGCACAAACAGTAATATCTCCACATTGCACGGTGCAATTCTGAAATTTTTAGCTTTTTCCTGTTAATCCTAGCATGATAAAGAAGATTCAAAGAGAGTGAGATGCCAGCTCCTTTCATTCAGTCAGTAGCTTCAAACATTTCTGGTATATGAAAAACATGTTTTTCAATGGCAAAAATCAATGAATATTGTAAATGCACAAACAGTAATATCTCCACATTGCAAGGTGCAATTCTGAAATTTTTTGCTTTTTCCTGTTAATCCTAGCATGATAAAGAAGATTCAAAGAGAGTGAGATGCCAGCTCCTTTCATTCAGTCAGTAGCTTCAAACATTTCTGGTATATGAAAAACATGTTTTTCAACGGCAAAAATCAATGAATATTGTAAATGCACAAACAGTAATATCTCCACATTGCAAGGTGCAATTCTGAAATTTTTAGCTTTTTCCTGTTAATCCTAGCATGATAAAGAAGATTCAAAGAGAGTGAGATGCCAGCTCCTTTCATTCAGTCAGTAGCTTCAAACATTTCTGGTATATGAAAAACATGTTTTTCAATGGCAAAAATCAATGAATATTGTAAATGCACAAACAGTAATATCTCCACATTGCACGGTGCAATTCTGAAATTTTTAGCTTTTTCCTGTTAATCCTAGCATGATAAAGAAGATTCAAAGAGAGTGAGATGCCAGCTCCTTTCATTCAGTCAGTAGCTTCAAACATTTCTGGTATATGAAAAACATGTTTTTCAATGGCAAAAATCAATGAATATTGTAAATGCACAAACAGTAATATCTCCACATTGCAAGGTGCAATTCTGAAATTTTTAGCTTTTTCCTGTTAATCCTAGCATGATAAAGAAGATTCAAAGAGAGTGAGATGCCAGCTCCTTTCATTCAGTCAGTAGCTTCAAACATTTCTGGTATATGAAAAACGTTTTTCAATGGCAAAAATCAATGAATATTGTAAATGCACAAACAGTAATATCTCCACATTGCACGGTGCAATTCTGAAATTTTTAGCTTTTTCCTGTTAATCCTAGCATGATAAAGAAGATTCAAAGAGAGTGAGATGCCAGCTCCTTTCATTCAGTCAGTAGCTTCAAACATTTCTGGTATATGAAAAACATGTTTTTCAATGGCAAAAATCAATGAATATTGTAAATGCACAAACAGTAATATCTCCACATTGCACGGTGCAATTCTGAAATTTTTAGCTTTTTCCTGTTAATCCTAGCATGATAAAGAAGATTCAAAGAGAGTGAGATGCCAGCTCCTTTCATTCAGTCAGTAGCTTCAAACATTTCTGGACGTTTTTCAATGGCAAAAATCAATGAATATTGTAAATGCACAAACAGTAATATCTCCACATTGCATGGTGCAATTCTGAAATTTTTAGCTTTTTCCTGTTAATCCTAGCATGATAAAGAAGATTCAAAGAGAGTGAGATGCCAGCTCCTTTCATTCAGTCAGTAGCTTCAAACATTTCTGGTATATGAAAAACATGTTTTTCAATGGCAAAAATCAATGAATATTGTAAATGCACAAACAGTAATATCTCCACATTGCAAGGTGCAATTCTGAAATTTTTTGCTTTTTCCTGCTAATCCTAGCATGATAAAGAAGATTCAAAGAGAGTGAGATGCCAGCTCCTTTCATTCAATCAGTAGCTTCAAACATTTCTGGTATATGAAAAACATGTTTTTCAATGGCAAAAATCAATGAATATTGTAAATGCACAAACAGTAATATCTCCACATTGCACGGTGCAATTCTGAAATTTTTTGCTTTTTCCTGCTAATCCTAGCATGATAAAGAAGATTCAAAGAGAGTGAGATGCCAGCTCCTTTCATTCAGTCAGTAGCTTCAAACATTTCTGGACGTTTTTCAATGGCAAAAATCAATGAATATTGTAAATGCACAAACAGTAATATCTCCACATTGCAAGGTGCAATTCTGAAATTTTTAGCTTTTTCCTGCTAATCCTAGCATGATAAAGAAGATTCAAAGAGAGTGAGATGCCAGCTCCTTTCATTCAGTCAGTAGCTTCAAACATTTCTGTTATATGAAAAACATGTTTTTCAATGGCAAAAATCAATGAATATTGTAAATGCACAAACAGTAATATCTCCACATTGCAAGGTGCAATTCTGAAATTTTTAGCTTTTTCCTGTTAATCCTAGCATGATAAAGAAGATTCAAAGAGAGTGAGATGCCAGCTCCTTTCATTCAGTCAGTAGCTTCAAACATTTCTGGTATATGAAAAACATGTTTTTCAATGGCAAAAATCAATGAATATTGTAAATGCACAAACAGTAATATCTCCACATTGCACGGTGCAATTCTGAAATTTTTTGCTTTTTCCTATTAATCCTAGCATGATAAAGAAGATTCAAAGAGAGTGAGATGCCAGCTCCTTTCATTCAGTCAGTAGCTTCAAACATTTCTGGTATATGAAAAACATGTTTTTCAATGGCAAAAATCAATGAATATTGTAAATGCACAAACAGTAATATCTCCACATTGCACGGTGCAATTCTGAAATTTTTTGCTTTTTCCTGCTAATCCTAGCATGATAAAGAAGATTCAAAGAGAGTGAGATGCCAGCTCCTTTCATTCAGTCAGTAGCTTCAAACATTTCTGGACGTTTTTCAATGGCAAAAATCAATGAATATTGTAAATGCACAAACAGTAATATCTCCACATTGCACGGTGCAATTCTGAAATTTTTAGCTTTTTCCTGCTAATCCTAGCATGATAAAGAAGATTCAAAGAGAGTGAGATGCCAGCTCCTTTCATTCAGTCAGTAGCTTCAAACATTTCTGGTATATGAAAAACATGTTTTTCAATGGCAAAAATCAATGAATATTGTAAATGCACAAACAGTAATATCTCCACATTGCAAGGTGCAATTCTGAAATTTTTAGCTTTTTCCTGTTAATCCTAGCATGATAAAGAAGATTCAAAGAGAGTGAGATGCCAGCTCCTTTCATTCAGTCAGTAGCTTCAAACATTTCTGGTATATAAAAAACATGTTTTTCAATGGCAAAAATCAATGAATATTGTAAATGCACAAACAGTAATATCTCCACATTGCACGGTGCAATTCTGAAATTTTTAGCTTTTTCCTGTTAATCCTAGCATGATAAAGAAGATTCAAAGAGAGTGAGATGCCAGCTCCTTTCATTCAGTCAGTAGCTTCAAACATTTCTGGTATATGAAAAACATGTTTTTCAATGGCAAAAATCAATGAATATTGTAAATGCACAAACAGTAATATCTCCACATTGCAAGGTGCAATTCTGAAATTTTTAGCTTTTTCCTGTTAATCCTAGCATGATAAAGAAGATTCAAAGAGAGTGAGATGCCAGCTCCTTTCATTCAGTCAGTAGCTTCAAACATTTCTGGTATATGAAAAACATGTTTTTCAATGGCAAAAATCAATGAATATTGTAAATGCACAAACAGTAATATCTCCACATTGCACGGTGCAATTCTGAAATTTTTAGCTTTTTCCTGTTAATCCTAGCATGATAAAGAAGATTCAAAGAGAGTGAGATGCCAGCTCCTTTCATTCAGTCAGTAGCTTCAAACATTTCTGGTATATGAAAAACATGTTTTTCAATGGCAAAAATCAATGAATATTGTAAATGCACAAACAGTAATATCTCCACATTGCACGGTGCAATTCTGAAATTTTTAGCTTTTTCCTGTTAATCCTAGCATGATAAAGAAGATTCAAAGAGAGTGAGATGCCAGCTCCTTTCATTCAGTCAGTAGCTTCAAACATTTCTGGTATATGAAAAACATGTTTTTCAATGGCAAAAATCAATGAATATTGTAAATGCACAAACAGTAATATCTCCACATTGCACGGTGCAATTCTGAAATTTTTAGCTTTTTCCTGTTAATCCTAGCATGATAAAGAAGATTCAAAGAGAGTGAGATGCCAGCTCCTTTCATTCAGTCAGTAGCTTCAAACATTTCTGGACGTTTTTCAATGGCAAAAATCAATGAATATTGTAAATGCACAAACAGTAATATCTCCACATTGCAAGGTGCAATTCTGAAATTTTTAGCTTTTTCCTGTTAATCCTAGCATGATAAAGAAGATTCAAAGAGAGTGAGATGCCAGCTCCTTTCATTCAGTCAGTAGCTTCAAACATTTCTGGTATATGAAAAACATGTTTTTCAATGGCAAAAATCAATGAATATTGTAAATGCACAAACAGTAATATCTCCACATTGCAAGGTGCAATTCTGAAATTTTTTGCTTTTTCCTGCTAATCCTAGCATGATAAAGAAGATTCAAAGAGAGTGAGATGCCAGCTCCTTTCATTCAGTCAGTAGCTTCAAACATTTCTGGTATATGAAAAACATGTTTTTCAATGGCAAAAATCAATGAATATTGTAAATGCACAAACAGTAATATCTCCACATTGCACGGTGCAATTCTGAAATTTTTTGCTTTTTCCTGCTAATCCTAGCATGATAAAGAAGATTCAAAGAGAGTGAGATGCCAGCTCCTTTCATTCAGTCAGTAGCTTCAAACATTTCTGGACGTTTTTCAATGGCAAAAATCAATGAATATTGTAAATGCACAAACAGTAATATCTCCACATTGCAAGGTGCAATTCTGAAATTTTTAGCTTTTTCCTGCTAATCCTAGCATGATAAAGAAGATTCAAAGAGAGTGAGATGCCAGCTCCTTTCATTCAGTCAGTAGCTTCAAACATTTCTGGTATATGAAAAACATGTTTTTCAATGGCAAAAATCAATGAATATTGTAAATGCACAAACAGTAATATCTCCACATTGCACGGTGCAATTCTGAAATTTTTTGCTTTTTCCTGCTAATCCTAGCATGATAAAGAAGATTCAAAGAGAGTGAGATGCCAGCTCCTTTCATTCAGTCAGTAGCTTCAAACATTTCTGGTATATGAAAAACATGTTTTTCAATGGCAAAAATCAATGAATATTGTAAATGCACAAACAGTAATATCTCCACATTGCACGGTGCAATTCTGAAATTTTTTGCTTTTTCCTGCTAATCCTAGCATGATAAAGAAGATTCAAAGAGAGTGAGATGCCAGCTCCTTTCATTCAGTCAGTAGCTTCAAACATTTCTGGACGTTTTTCAATGGCAAAAATCAATGAATATTGTAAATGCACAAACAGTAATATCTCCACATTGCACGGTGCAATTCTGAAATTTTTAGCTTTTTCCTGCTAATCCTAGCATGATAAAGAAGATTCAAAGAGAGTGAGATGCCAGCTCCTTTCATTCAGTCAGTAGCTTCAAACATTTCTGGTATATGAAAAACATGTTTTTCAATGGCAAAAATCAATGAATATTGTAAATGCACAAACAGTAATATCTCCACATTGCAAGGTGCAATTCTGAAATTTTTTGCTTTTTCCTGCTAATCCTAGCATGATAAAGAAGATTCAAAGAGAGTGAGATGCCAGCTCCTTTCATTCAGTCAGTAGCTTCAAACATTTCTGGTATATGAAAAACATGTTTTTCAATGGCAAAAATCAATGAATATTGTAAATGCACAAACAGTAATATCTCCACATTGCACGGTGCAATTCTGAAATTTTTAGCTTTTTCCTGTTAATCCTAGCATGATAAAGAAGATTCAAAGAGAGTGAGATGCCAGCTCCTTTCATTCAGTCAGTAGCTTCAAACATTTCTGGTATATGAAAAACATGTTTTTCAATGGCAAAAATCAATGAATATTGTAAATGCACAAACAGTAATATCTCCACATTGCAAGGTGCAATTCTGAAATTTTTTGCTTTTTCCTGCTAATCCTAGCATGATAAAGAAGATTCAAAGAGAGTGAGATGCCAGCTCCTTTCATTCAGTCAGTAGCTTCAAACATTTCTGGACGTTTTTCAATGGCAAAAATCAATGAATATTGTAAATGCACAAACAGTAATATCTCCACATTGCAAGGTGCAATTCTGAAATTTTTAGCTTTTTCCTGTTAATCCTAGCATGATAAAGAAGATTCAAAGAGAGTGAGATGCCAGCTCCTTTCATTCAGTCAGTAGCTTCAAACATTTCTGGTATATGAAAAACATGTTTTTCAATGGCAAAAATCAATGAATATTGTAAATGCACAAACAGTAATATCTCCACATTGCAAGGTGCAATTCTGAAATTTTTTGCTTTTTCCTGCTAATCCTAGCATGATAAAGAAGATTCAAAGAGAGTGAGATGCCAGCTCCTTTCATTCAGTCAGTAGCTTCAAACATTTCTGGACGTTTTTCAATGGCAAAAATCAATGAATATTGTAAATGCACAAACAGTAATATCTCCACATTGCACGGTGCAATTCTGAAATTTTTAGCTTTTTCCTGTTAATCCTAGCATGATAAAGAAGATTCAAAGAGAGTGAGATGCCAGCTCCTTTCATTCAGTCAGTAGCTTCAAACATTTCTGGACGTTTTTCAATGGCAAAAATCAATGAATATTGTAAATGCACAAACAGTAATATCTCCACATTGCAAGGTGCAATTCTGAAATTTTTAGCTTTTTCCTGTTAATCCTAGCATGATAAAGAAGATTCAAAGAGAGTGAGATGCCAGCTCCTTTCATTCAGTCAGTAGCTTCAAACATTTCTGGTATATGAAAAACATGTTTTTCAATGGCAAAAATCAATGAATATTGTAAATGCACAAACAGTAATATCTCCACATTGCAAGGTGCAATTCTGAAATTTTTAGCTTTTTCCTGCTAATCCTAGCATGATAAAGAAGATTCAAAGAGAGTGAGATGCCAGCTCCTTTCATTCAGTCAGTAGCTTCAAACATTTATGGTATATGAAAAACATGTTTTTCAATGGCAAAAATCAATGAATATTGTAAATGCACAAACAGTAATATCTCCACATTGCACGGTGCAATTCTGAAATTTTTTGCTTTTTCCTGCTAATCCTAGCATGATAAAGAAGATTCAAAGAGAGTGAGATGCCAGCTCCTTTCATTCAGTCAGTAGCTTCAAACATTTCTGGTATATGAAAAACATGTTTTTCAATGGCAAAAATCAATGAATATTGTAAATGCACAAACAGTAATATCTCCACATTGCACGGTGCAATTCTGAAATTTTTTGCTTTTTCCTGCTAATCCTAGCATGATAAAGAAGATTCAAAGAGAGTGAGATGCCAGCTCCTTTCATTCAGTCAGTAGCTTCAAACATTTCTGGACGTTTTTCAATGGCAAAAATCAATGAATATTGTAAATGCACAAACAGTAATATCTCCACATTGCACGGTGCAATTCTGTAATTTTTAGCTTTTTCCTGCTAATCCTAGCATGATAAAGAAGATTCAAAGAGAGTGAGATGCCAGCTCCTTTCATTCAGTCAGTAGCTTCAAACATTTCTGGTATATGAAAAACATGTTTTTCAATGGCAAAAATCAATGAATATTGTAAATGCACAAACAGTAATATCTCCACATTGCAAGGTGCAATTCTGAAATTTTTAGCTTTTTCCTGCTAATCCTAGCATGATAAAGAAGATTCAAAGAGAGTGAGATGCCAGCTCCTTTCATTCAGTCAGTAGCTTCAAACATTTCTGGACGTTTTTCAATGGCAAAAATCAATGAATATTGTAAATGCACAAACAGTAATATCTCCACATTGCACGGTGCAATTCTGAAATTTTTTGCTTTTTCCTGCTAATCCTAGCATGATAAAGAAGATTCAAAGAGAGTGAGATGCCAGCTCCTTTCATTCAGTCAGTAGCTTCAAACATTTCTGGACGTTTTTCAATGGCAAAAATCAATGAATATTGTAAATGCACAAACAGTAATATCTCCACATTGCAAGGTGCAATTCTGAAATTTTTAGCTTTTTCCTGTTAATCCTAGCATGATAAAGAAGATTCAAAGAGAGTGAGATGCCAGCTCCTTTCATTCAGTCAGTAGCTTCAAACATTTCTGGTATATGAAAAACATGTTTTTCAATGGCAAAAATCAATGAATATTGTAAATGCACAAACAGTAATATCTCCACATTGCACGGTGCAATTCTGAAATTTTTAGCTTTTTCCTGTTAATCCTAGCATGATAAAGAAGATTCAAAGAGAGTGAGATGCCAGCTCCTTTCATTCAGTCAGTAGCTTCAAACATTTCTGGTATATGAAAAACATGTTTTTCAATGGCAAAAATCAATGAATATTGTAAATGCACAAACAGTAATATCTCCACATTGCACGGTGCAATTCTGAAATTTTTTGCTTTTTCCTGCTAATCCTAGCATGATAAAGAAGATTCAAAGAGAGTGAGATGCCAGCTCCTTTCATTCAGTCAGTAGCTTCAAACATTTCTGGACGTTTTTCAATGGCAAAAATCAATGAATATTGTAAATGCACAAACAGTAATATCTCCACATTGCACGGTGCAATTCTGAAATTTTTAGCTTTTTCCTGTTAATCCTAGCATGATAAAGAAGATTCAAAGAGAGTGAGATGCCAGCTCCTTTCATTCAGTCAGTAGCTTCAAACATTTCTGGTATATGAAAAACATGTTTTTCAATGGCAAAAATCAATGAATATTGTAAATGCACAAACAGTAATATCTCCACATTGCAAGGTGCAATTCTGAAATTTTTTGCTTTTTCCTGCTAATCCTAGCATGATAAAGAAGATTCAAAGAGAGTGAGATGCCAGCTCCTTTCATTCAGTCAGTAGCTTCAAACATTTCTGGACGTTTTTCAATGGCAAAAATCAATGAATATTGTAAATGCACAAACAGTAATATCTCCACATTGCAAGGTGCAATTCTGAAATTTTAGCTTTTTCCTGTTAATCCTAGCATGATAAAGAAGATTCAAAGAGAGTGAGATGCCAGCTCCTTTCATTCAGTCAGTAGCTTCAAACATTTCTGGTATATGAAAAACATGTTTTTCAATGGCAAAAATCAATGAATATTGTAAATGCACAAACAGTAATATCTCCACATTGCAAGGTGCAATTCTGAAATTTTTTGCTTTTTCCTGCTAATCCTAGCATGATAAAGAAGATTCAAAGAGAGTGAGATGCCAGCTCCTTTCATTCAGTCAGTAGCTTCAAACATTTCTGGACGTTTTTCAATGGCAAAAATCAATGAATATTGTAAATGCACAAACAGTAATATCTCCACATTGCAAGGTGCAATTCTGAAATTTTTAGCTTTTTCCTGTTAATCCTAGCATGATAAAGAAGATTCAAAGAGAGTGAGATGCCAGCTCCTTTCATTCAGTCAGTAGCTTCAAACATTTCTGGTATATGAAAAACATGTTTTTCAAAGGCAAAAATCAATGAATATTGTAAATGCACAAACAGTAATATCTCCACATTGCACGGTGCAATTCTGAAATTTTTTGCTTTTTCCTGCTAATCCTAGCATGATAAAGAAGATTCAAAGAGAGTGAGATGCCAGCTCCTTTCATTCAGTCAGTAGCTTCAAACATTTCTGGACGTTTTTCAATGGCAAAAATCAATGAATATTGTAAATGCACAAACAGTAATATCTCCACATTGCAAGGTGCAATTCTGAAATTTTTGGCTTTTTCCTGCTAATCCTAGCATGATAAAGAAGATTCAAAGAGAGTGAGATGCCAGCTCCTTTCATTCAGTCAGTAGCTTCAAACATTTCTGGTATATGAAAAACATGTTTTTCAATGGCAAAAATCAATGAATATTGTAAATGCACAAACAGTAATATCTCCACATTGCAAGGTGCAATTCTGAAATTTTTTGCTTTTTCCTGCTATTCCTAGCATGATAAAGAAGATTCAAAGAGAGTGAGATGCCAGCTCCTTTCATTCAGTCAGTAGCTTCAAACATTTCTGGTATATGAAAAACATGTTTTTCAATGGCAAAAATCAATGAATATTGTAAATGCACAAACAGTAATATCTCCACATTGCACGGTGCAATTCTGAAATTTTTAGCTTTTTCCTGTTAATCCTAGCATGATAAAGAAGATTCAAAGAGAGTGAGATGCCAGCTCCTTTCATTCAGTCAGTAGCTTCAAACATTTCTGGTATATGAAAAACATGTTTTTCAATGGCAAAAATCAATGAATATTGTAAATGCACAAACAGTAATATCTCCACATTGCAAGGTGCAATTCTGAAATTTTTTGCTTTTTCCTGCTAATCCTAGCATGATAAAGAAGATTCAAAGAGAGTGAGATGCCAGCTCCTTTCATTCAGTCAGTAGCTTCAAACATTTCTGGTATATGAAAAACATGTTTTTCAATGGCAAAAATCAATGAATATTGTAAATGCACAAACAGTAATATCTCCACATTGCAAGGTGCAATTCTGAAATTTTTAGCTTTTTCCTGTTAATCCTAGCATGATAAAGAAGATTCAAAGAGAGTGAGATGCCAGCTCCTTTCATTCAGTCAGTAGCTTCAAACATTTCTGGACGTTTTTCAATGGCAAAAATCAATGAATATTGTAAATGCACAAACAGTAATATCTCCACATTGCAAGGTGCAATTCTGAAATTTTTTGCTTTTTCCTGCTAATCCTAGCATGATAAAGAAGATTCAAAGAGAGTGAGATGCCAGCTCCTTTCATTCAGTCAGTAGCTTCAAACATTTCTGGTATATGAAAAACATGTTTTTCAATGGCAAAAATCAATGAATATTGTAAATGCACAAACAGTAATATCTCCACATTGCAAGGTGCAATTCTGAAATTTTTAGCTTTTTCCTGCTAATCCTAGCATGATAAAGAAGATTCAAAGAGAGTGAGATGCCAGCTCCTTTCATTCAGTCAGTAGCTTCAAACATTTCTGGTATATGAAAAACATGTTTTTCAATGGCAAAAATCAATGAATATTGTAAATGCACAAACAGTAATATCTCCACATTGCACGGTGCAATTCTGAAATTTTTTTGCTTTTTCCTGTTAATCCTAGCATGATAAAGAAGATTCAAAGAGAGTGAGATGCCAGCTCCTTTCATTCAGTCAGTAGCTTCAAACATTTCTGGTATATGAAAAACATGTTTTTCAATGGCAAAAATCAATGAATATTGTAAATGCACAAACAGTAATATCTCCACATTGCACGGTGCAATTCTGAAATTTTTTGCTTTTTCCTGCTAATCCTAGCATGATAAAGAAGATTCAAAGAGAGTGAGATGCCAGCTCCTTTCATTCAGTCAGTAGCTTCAAACATTTCTGGACGTTTTTCAATGGCAAAAATCAATGAATATTGTAAATGCACAAACAGTAATATCTCCACATTGCAAGGTGCAATTCTGAAATTTTTTGCTTTTTCCTGCTAATCCTAGCATGATAAAGAAGATTCAAAGAGAGTGAGATGCCAGCTCCTTTCATTCAGTCAGTAGCTTCAAACATTTCTGGTATATGAAAAACATGTTTTTCAATGGCAAAAATCAATGAATATTGTAAATGCACAAACAGTAATATCTCCACATTGCAAGGTGCAATTCTGAAATTTTTAGCTTTTTCCTGTTAATCCTAGCATGATAAAGAAGATTCAAAGAGAGTGAGATGCCAGCTCCTTTCATTCAGTCAGTAGCTTCAAACATTTCTGGTATATGAAAAACATGTTTTTCAATGGCAAAAATCAATGAATATTGTAAATGCACAAACAGTAATATCTCCACATTGCAAGGTGCAATTCTGAAATTTTTTGCTTTTTCCTGCTAATCCTAGCATGATAAAGAAGATTCAAAGAGAGTGAGATGCCAGCTCCTTTCATTCAGTCAGTAGCTTCAAACATTTCTGGTATATGAAAAACATGTTTTTCAATGGCAAAAATCAATGAATATTGTAAATGCACAAACAGTAATATCTCCACATTGCACGGTGCAATTCTGAAATTTTTTGCTTTTTCCTGTTAATCCTAGCATGATAAAGAAGATTCAAAGAGAGTGAGATGCCAGCTCCTTTCATTCAGTCAGTAGCTTCAAACATTTCTGGTATATGAAAAACATGTTTTTCAATGGCAAAAATCAATGAATATTGTAAATGCACAAACAGTAATATCTCCACATTGCAAGGTGCAATTCTGAAATTTTTTGCTTTTTCCTGCTAATCCTAGCATGATAAAGAAGATTCAAAGAGAGTGAGATGCCAGCTCCTTTCATTCAGTCAGTAGCTTCAAACATTTCTGGACGTTTTTCAATGGCAAAAATCAATGAATATTGTAAATGCACAAACAGTAATATCTCCACATTGCAAGGTGCAATTCTGAAATTTTTTGCTTTTTCCTGTTAATCCTAGCATGATAAAGAAGATTCAAAGAGAGTGAGATGCCAGCTCCTTTCATTCAGTCAGTAGCTTCAAACATTTCTGGTATATGAAAAACATGTTTTTCAATGGCAAAAATCAATGAATATTGTAAATGCACAAACAGTAATATCTCCACATTGCAAGGTGCAATTCTGAAATTTTTTGCTTTTTCCTGCTAATCCTAGCATGATAAAGAAGATTCAAAGAGAGTGAGATGCCAGCTCCTTTCATTCAGTCAGTAGCTTCAAACATTTCTGGACGTTTTTCAATGGCAAAAATCAATGAATATTGTAAATGCACAAACAGTAATATCTCCACATTGCACGGTGCAATTCTGAAATTTTTAGCTTTTTCCTGTTAATCCTAGCATGATAAAGAAGATTCAAAGAGAGTGAGATGCCAGCTCCTTTCATTCAGTCAGTAGCTTCAAACATTTCTGGACGTTTTTCAATGGCAAAAATCAATGAATATTGTAAATGCACAAACAGTAATATCTCCACATTGCAAGGTGCAATTCTGAAATTTTTAGCTTTTTCCTGTTAATCCTAGCATGATAAAGAAGATTCAAAGAGAGTGAGATGCCAGCTCCTTTCATTCAGTCAGTAGCTTCAAACATTTCTGGTATATGAAAAACATGTTTTTCAATGGCAAAAATCAATGAATATTGTAAATGCACAAACAGTAATATCTCCACATTGCAAGGTGCAATTCTGAAATTTTTTGCTTTTTCCTGCTAATCCTAGCATGATAAAGAAGATTCAAAGAGAGTGAGATGCCAGCTCCTTTCATTCAGTCAGTAGCTTCAAACATTTCTGGTATATGAAAAACATGTTTTTCAATGGCAAAAATCAATGAATATTGTAAATGCACAAACAGTAATATCTCCACATTGCAAGGTGCAATTCTGAAATTTTTAGCTTTTTCCTGTTAATCCTAGCATGATAAAGAAGATTCAAAGAGAGTGAGATGCCAGCTCCTTTCATTCAGTCAGTAGCTTCAAACATTTCTGGTATATGAAAAACATGTTTTTCAATGGCAAAAATCAATGAATATTGTAAATGCACAAACAGTAATATCTCCACATTGCAAGGTGCAATTCTGAAATTTTTTGCTTTTTCCTGCTAATCCTAGCATGATAAAGAAGATTCAAAGAGAGTGAGATGCCAGCTCCTTTCATTCAGTCAGTAGCTTCAAACATTTCTGGTATATGAAAAACATGTTTTTCAATGGCAAAAATCAATGAATATTGTAAATGCACAAACAGTAATATCTCCACATTGCACGGTGCAATTCTGAAATTTTTTGCTTTTTCCTGTTAATCCTAGCATGATAAAGAAGATTCAAAGAGAGTGAGATGCCAGCTCCTTTCATTCAGTCAGTAGCTTCAAACATTTCTGGTATATGAAAAACATGTTTTTCAATGGCAAAAATCAATGAATATTGTAAATGCACAAACAGTAATATCTCCACATTGCAAGGTGCAATTCTGAAATTTTTTGCTTTTTCCTGCTAATCCTAGCATGATAAAGAAGATTCAAAGAGTGTGAGATGCCAGCTCCTTTCATTCAGTCAGTAGTTTCAAACATTTCTGGACGTTTTTCAATGGCAAAAATCAATGAATATTGTAAATGCACAAACAGTAATATCTCCACATTGCAAGGTGCAATTCTGAAATTTTTTGCTTTTTCCTGTTAATCCTAGCATGATAAAGAAGATTCAAAGAGAGTGAGATGCCAGCTCCTTTCATTCAGTCAGTAGCTTCAAACATTTCTGTTATATGAAAAACATGTTTTTCAATGGCAAAAATCAATGAATATTGTAAATGCACAAACAGTAATATCTCCACATTGCAAGGTGCAATTCTGAAATTTTTTGCTTTTTCCTGCTAATCCTAGCATGATAAAGAAGATTCAAAGAGAGTGAGATGCCAGCTCCTTTCATTCAGTCAGTAGCTTCAAACATTTCTGGACGTTTTTCAATGGCAAAAATCAATGAATATTGTAAATGCACAAACAGTAATATCTCCACATTGCACGGTGCAATTCTGAAATTTTTAGCTTTTTCCTGTTAATCCTAGCATGATAAAGAAGATTCAAAGAGAGTGAGATGCCAGCTCCTTTCATTCAGTCAGTAGCTTCAAACATTTCTGGACGTTTTTCAGTGGCAAAAATCAATGAATATTGTAAATGCACAAACAGTAATATCTCCACATTGCAAGGTGCAATTCTGAAATTTTTAGCTTTTTCCTGTTAATCCTAGCATGATAAAGAAGATTCAAAGAGAGTGAGATGCCAGCTCCTTTCATTCAGTCAGTAGCTTCAAACATTTCTGGTATATGAAAAACATGTTTTTCAATGGCAAAAATCAATGAATATTGTAAATGCACAAACAGTAATATCTCCACATTGCAAGGTGCAATTCTGAAATTTTTTGCTTTTTCCTGCTAATCCTAGCATGATAAAGAAGATTCAAAGAGAGTGAGATGCCAGCTCCTTTCATTCAGTCAGTAGCTTCAAACATTTCTGGTATATGAAAAACATGTTTTTCAATGGCAAAAATCAATGAATATTGTAAATGCACAAACAGTAATATCTCCACATTGCAAGGTGCAATTCTGAAATTTTTAGCTTTTTCCTGCTAATCCTAGCATGATAAAGAAGATTCAAAGAGAGTGAGATGCCAGCTCCTTTCATTCAGTCAGTAGCTTCAAACATTTCTGGTATATGAAAAACATGTTTTTCAATGGCAAAAATCAATGAATATTGTAAATGCACAAACAGTAATATCTCCACATTGCACAGTGAAATTCTGAAATTTTTTGCTTTTTCCTGCTAATCCTAGCATGATAAAGAAGAATCAAAGAGAGTGAGATGCCAGCTCCTTTCATTCAGTCAGTAGCTTCAAACATTTCTGGTATATGAAAAACATGTTTTTCAATGGCAAAAATCAATGAATATTGTAAATGCACAAACAGTAATATCTCCACATTGCACGGTGCAATTCTGAAATTTTTTGCTTTTTCCTGTTAATCCTAGCATGATAAAGAAGATTCAAAGAGAGTGAGATGCCAGCTCCTTTCATTCAGTCAGTAGCTTCAAACATTTCTGGACGTTTTTCAATGGCAAAAATCAATGAATATTGTAAATGCACAAACAGTAATATCTCCACATTGCAAGGTGCAATTCTGAAATTTTTTGCTTTTTCCTGCTAATCCTAGCATGATAAAGAAGATTCAAAGAGAGTGAGATGCCAGCTCCTTTCATTCAGTCAGTAGCTTCAAACATTTCTGGTATATGAAAAACATGTTTTTCAATGGCAAAAATCAATGAATATTGTAAATGCACAAACAGTAATATCTCCACATTGCACGGTGCAATTCTGAAATTTTTAGCTTTTTCCTGTTAATCCTAGCATGATAAAGAAGATTCAAAGAGAGTGAGATGCCAGCTCCTTTCATTCAGTCAGTAGCTTCAAACATTTCTGGTATATGAAAAACATGTTTTTCAATGGCAAAAATCAATGAATATTGTAAATGCACAAACAGTAATATCTCCACATTGCACGGTGCAATTCTGAAATTTTTTGCTTTTTCCTGCTAATCCTAGCATGATAAAGAAGATTCAAAGAGAGTGAGATGCCAGCTCCTTTCATTCAGTCAGTAGCTTCAAACATTTCTGGACGTTTTTCAATGGCAAAAATCAATGAATATTGTAAATGCACAAACAGTAATATCTCCACATTGCACGGTGCAATTCTGAAATTTTTAGCTTTTTCCTGTTAATCCTAGCATGATAAAGAAGATTCAAAGAGAGTGAGATGCCAGCTCCTTTCATTCAGTCAGTAGCTTCAAACATTTCTGGTATATGAAAAACATGTTTTTCAATGGCAAAAATCAATGAATATTGTAAATGCACAAACAGTAATATCTCCACATTGCAAGGTGCAATTCTGAAATTTTTTGCTTTTTCCTGCTAATCCTAGCATGATAAAGAAGATTCAAAGAGAGTGAGATGCCAGCTCCTTTCATTCAGTCAGTAGCTTCAAACATTTCTGGACGTTTTTCAATGGCAAAAATCAATGAATATTGTAAATGCACAAACAGTAATATCTCCACATTGCAAGGTGCAATTCTGAAATTTTTAGCTTTTTCCTGTTAATCCTAGCATGATAAAGAAGATTCAAAGAGAGTGAGATGCCAGCTCCTTTCATTCAGTCAGTAGCTTCAAACATTTCTGGTATATGAAAAACATGTTTTTCAATGGCAAAAATCAATGAATATTGTAAATGCACAAACAGTAATATCTCCACATTGCAAGGTGCAATTCTGAAATTTTTTGCTTTTTCCTGCTAATCCTAGCATGATAAAGAAGATTCAAAGAGAGTGAGATGCCAGCTCCTTTCATTCAGTCAGTAGCTTCAAACATTTCTGGACGTTTTTCAATGGCAAAAATCAATGAATATTGTAAATGCACAAACAGTAATATCTCCACATTGCAAGGTGCAATTCTGAAATTTTTAGCTTTTTCCTGTTAATCCTAGCATGATAAAGAAGATTCAAAGAGAGTGAGATGCCAGCTCCTTTCATTCAGTCAGTAGCTTCAAACATTTCTGGTATATGAAAAACATGTTTTTCAATGGCAAAAATCAATGAATATTGTAAATGCACAAACAGTAATATCTCCACATTGCACGGTGCAATTCTGAAATTTTTAGCTTTTTCCTGCTAATCCTAGCATGATAAAGAAGATTCAAAGAGAGTGAGATGCCAGCTCCTTTCATTCAGTCAGTAGCTTCAAACATTTCTGGTATATGAAAAACATGTTTTTCAATGGCAAAAATCAATGAATATTGTAAATGCACAAACAGTAATATCTCCACATTGCACGGTGCAATTCTGAAATTTTTAGCTTTTTCCTGTTAATCCTAGAATGATAAAGAAGATTCAAAGAGAGTGAGATGCCAGCTCCTTTCATTCAGTCAGTAGCTTCAAACATTTCTGGTATATGAAAAACATGTTTTTCAATGGCAAAAATCAATGAATATTGTAAATGCACAAACAGTAATATCTCCACATTGCAAGGTGCAATTCTGAAATTTTTTGCTTTTTCCTGCTAATCCTAGCATGATAAAGAAGATTCAAAGAGAGTGAGATGCCAGCTCCTTTCATTCAGTCAGTAGCTTCAAACATTTCTGGTATATGAAAAACATGTTTTTCAATGGCAAAAATCAATGAATATTGTAAATGCACAAACAGTAATATCTCCACATTGCAAGGTGCAATTCTGAAATTTTTAGCTTTTTCCTGTTAATCCTAGCATGATAAAGAAGATTCAAAGAGAGTGAGATGCCAGCTCCTTTCATTCAGTCAGTAGCTTCAAACATTTCTGGACGTTTTTCAATGGCAAAAATCAATGAATATTGTAAATGCACAAACAGTAATATCTCCACATTGCAAGGTGCAATTCTGAAATTTTTTGCTTTTTCCTGCTAATCCTAGCATGATAAAGAAGATTCAAAGAGAGTGAGATGCCAGCTCCTTTCATTCAGTCAGTAGCTTCAAACATTTCTGGTATATGAAAAACATGTTTTTCAATGGCAAAAATCAATGAATATTGTAAATGCACAAACAGTAATATCTCCACATTGCAAGGTGCAATTCTGAAATTTTTAGCTTTTTCCTGCTAATCCTAGCATGATAAAGAAGATTCAAAGAGAGTGAGATGCCAGCTCCTTTCATTCAGTCAGTAGCTTCAAACATTTCTGGTATATGAAAAACATGTTTTTCAATGGCAAAAATCAATGAATATTGTAAATGCACAAACAGTAATATCTCCACATTGCACGGTGCAATTCTGAAATTTTTTGCTTTTTCCTGTTAATCCTAGCATGATAAAGAAGATTCAAAGAGAGTGAGATGCCAGCTCCTTTCATTCAGTCAGTAGCTTCAAACATTTCTGGTATATGAAAAACATGTTTTTCAATGGCAAAAATCAATGAATATTGTAAATGCACAAACAGTAATATCTCCACATTGCACGGTGCAATTCTGAAATTTTTTGCTTTTTCCTGCTAATCCTAGCATGATAAAGAAGATTCAAAGAGAGTGAGATGCCAGCTCCTTTCATTCAGTCAGTAGCTTCAAACATTTCTGGACGTTTTTCAATGGCAAAAATCAATGAATATTGTAAATGCACAAACAGTAATATCTCCACATTGCAAGGTGCAATTCTGAAATTTTTTGCTTTTTCCTGCTAATCCTAGCATGATAAAGAAGATTCAAAGAGAGTGAGATGCCAGCTCCTTTCATTCAGTCAGTAGCTTCAAACATTTCTGGTATATGAAAAACATGTTTTTCAATGGCAAAAATCAATGAATATTGTAAATGCACAAACAGTAATATCTCCACATTGCAAGGTGCAATTCTGAAATTTTTAGCTTTTTCCTGTTAATCCTAGCATGATAAAGAAGATTCAAAGAGAGTGAGATGCCAGCTCCTTTCATTCAGTCAGTAGCTTCAAACATTTCTGGTATATGAAAAACATGTTTTTCAATGGCAAAAATCAATGAATATTGTAAATGCACAAACAGTAATATCTCCACATTGCAAGGTGCAATTCTGAAATTTTTTGCTTTTTCCTGCTAATCCTAGCATGATAAAGAAGATTCAAAGAGAGTGAGATGCCAGCTCCTTTCATTCAGTCAGTAGCTTCAAACATTTCTGGTATATGAAAAACATGTTTTTCAATGGCAAAAATCAATGAATATTGTAAATGCACAAACAGTAATATCTCCACATTGCACGGTGCAATTCTGAAATTTTTAGCTTTTTCCTGTTAATCCTAGCATGATAAAGAAGTTTCAAAGAGAGTGAGATGCCAGCTCCTTTCATTCAGTCAGTAGCTTCAAACATTTCTGGACGTTTTTCAATGGCAAAAATCAATGAATATTGTAAATGCACAAACAGTAATATCTCCACATTGCAAGGTGCAATTCTGAAATTTTTAGCTTTTTCCTGTTAATCCTAGCATGATAAAGAAGATTCAAAGAGAGTGAGATGCCAGCTCCTTTCATTCAGTCAGTAGCTTCAAACATTTCTGGACGTTTTTCAATGGCAAAAATCAATGAATATTGTAAATGCACAAACAGTAATATCTCCACATTGCACGGTGCAATTCTGAAATTTTTAGCTTTTTCCTGTTAATCCTAGCATGATAAAGAAGATTCAAAGAGAGTGAGATGCCAGCTCCTTTCATTCAGTCAGTAGCTTCAAACATTTCTGGTATATGAAAAACATGTTTTTCAATGGCAAAAATCAATGAATATTGTAAATGCACAAACAGTAATATCTCCACATTGCACGGTGCAATTCTGAAATTTTTAGCTTTTTCCTGCTAATCCTAGCATGATAAAGAAGATTCAAAGAGAGTGAGATGCCAGCTCCTTTCATTCAGTCAGTAGCTTCAAACATTTCTGGTATATGAAAAACATGTTTTTCAATGGCAAAAATCAATGAATATTGTAAATGCACAAACAGTAATATCTCCACATTGCACGGTGCAATTCTGAAATTTTTAGCTTTTTCCTGCTAATCCTAGCATGATAAAGAAGATTCAAAGAGAGTGAGATGCCAGCTCCTTTCATTCAGTCAGTAGCTTCAAACATTTCTGGACGTTTTTCAATGGCAAAAATCAATGAATATTGTAAATGCACAAACAGTAATATCTCCACATTGCAAGGTGCAATTCTGAAATTTTTTGCTTTTTCCTGCTAATCCTAGCATGATAAAGAAGATTCAAAGAGAGTGAGATGCCAGCTCCTTTCATTCAGTCAGTAGCTTCAAACATTTCTGGTATATGAAAAACATGTTTTTCAATGGCAAAAATCAATGAATATTGTAAATGCACAAACAGTAATATCTCCACATTGCAAGGTGCAATTCTGAAATTTTTAGCTTTTTCCTGCTAATCCTAGCATGATAAAGAAGATTCAAAGAGAGTGAGATGCCAGCTCCTTTCATTCAGTCAGTAGCTTCAAACATTTCTGGTATATGAAAAACATGTTTTTCAATGGCAAAAATCAATGAATATTGTAAATGCACAAACAGTAATATCTCCACATTGCACGGTGCAATTCTGAAATTTTTTGCTTTTTCCTGTTAATCCTAGCATGATAAAGAAGATTCAAAGAGAGTGAGATGCCAGCTCCTTTCATTCAGTCAGTAGCTTCAAACATTTCTGGTATATGAAAAACATGTTTTTCAATGGCAAAAATCAATGAATATTGTAAATGCACAAACAGTAATATCTCCACATTGCACGGTGCAATTCTGAAATTTTTTGCTTTTTCCTGCTAATCCTAGCATGATAAAGAAGATTCAAAGAGAGTGAGATGCCAGCTCCTTTCATTCAGTCAGTAGCTTCAAACATTTCTGGACGTTTTTCAATGGCAAAAATCAATGAATATTGTAAATGCACAAACAGTAATATCTCCACATTGCAAGGTGCAATTCTGAAATTTTTTGCTTTTTCCTGCTAATCCTAGCATGATAAAGAAGATTCAAAGAGAGTGAGATGCCAGCTCCTTTCATTCAGTCAGTAGCTTCAAACATTTCTGGTATATGAAAAACATGTTTTTCAATGGCAAAAATCAATGAATATTGTAAATGCACAAACAGTAATATCTCCACATTGCAAGGTGCAATTCTGAAATTTTTAGCTTTTTCCTGTTAATCCTAGCATGATAAAGAAGATTCAAAGAGAGTGAGATGCCAGCTCCTTTCATTCAGTCAGTAGCTTCAAACATTTCTGGTATATGAAAAACATGTTTTTCAATGGCAAAAATCAATGAATATTGTAAATGCACAAACAGTAATATCTCCACATTGCAAGGTGCAATTCTGAAATTTTTTGCTTTTTCCTGCTAATCCTAGCATGATAAAGAAGATTCAAAGAGAGTGAGATGCCAGCTCCTTTCATTCAGTCAGTAGCTTCAAACATTTCTGGTATATGAAAAACATGTTTTTCAATGGCAAAAATCAATGAATATTGTAAATGCACAAACAGTAATATCTCCACATTGCACGGTGCAATTCTGAAATTTTTAGCTTTTTCCTGTTAATCCTAGCATGATAAAGAAGATTCAAAGAGAGTGAGATGCCAGCTCCTTTCATTCAGTCAGTAGCTTCAAACATTTCTGGACGTTTTTCAAAGGCAAAAATCAATGAATATTGTAAATGCACAAACAGTAATATCTCCACATTGCAAGGTGCAATTCTGAAATTTTTAGCTTTTTCCTGTTAATCCTAGCATGATAAAGAAGATTCAAAGAGAGTGAGATGCCAGCTCCTTTCATTCAGTCAGTAGCTTCAAACATTTCTGGACGTTTTTCAATGGCAAAAATCAATGAATATTGTAAATGCACAAACAGTAATATCTCCACATTGCACGGTGCAATTCTGAAATTTTTAGCTTTTTCCTGTTAATCCTAGCATGATAAAGAAGATTCAAAGAGAGTGAGATGCCAGCTCCTTTCATTCAGTCAGTAGCTTCAAACATTTCTGGTATATGAAAAACATGTTTTTCAATGGCAAAAATCAATGAATATTGTAAATGCACAAACAGTAATATCTCCACATTGCACGGTGCAATTCTGAAATTTTTAGCTTTTTCCTGCTAATCCTAGCATGATAAAGAAGATTCAAAGAGAGTGAGATGCCAGCTCCTTTCATTCAGTCAGTAGCTTCAAACATTTCTGGTATATGAAAAACATGTTTTTCAATGGCAAAAATCAATGAATATTGTAAATGCACAAACAGTAATATCTCCACATTGCACGGTGCAATTCTGAAATTTTTAGCTTTTTCCTGCTAATCCTAGCATGATAAAGAAGATTCAAAGAGAGTGAGATGCCAGCTCCTTTCATTCAGTCAGTAGCTTCAAACATTTCTGGACGTTTTTCAATGGCAAAAATCAATGAATATTGTAAATGCACAAACAGTAATATCTCCACATTGCAAGGTGCAATTCTGAAATTTTTAGCTTTTTCCTGTTAATCCTAGCATGATAAAGAAGATTCAAAGAGAGTGAGATGCCAGCTCCTTTCATTCAGTCAGTAGCTTCAAACATTTCTGGACGTTTTTCAATGGCAAAAATCAATGAATATTGTAAATGCACAAACAGTAATATCTCCACATTGCACGGTGCAATTCTGAAATTTTTTGCTTTTTCCTGTTAATCCTAGCATGATAAAGAAGATTCAAAGAGAGTGAGATGCCAGCTCCTTTCATTCAGTCAGTAGCTTCAAACATTTCTGGTATATGAAAAACATGTTTTTCAATGGCAAAAATCAATGAATATTGTAAATGCACAAACAGTAATATCTCCACATTGCACGGTGCAATTCTGAAATTTTTAGCTTTTTCCTGCTAATCCTAGCATGATAAAGAAGATTCAAAGAGAGTGAGATGCCAGCTCCTTTCATTCAGTCAGTAGCTTCAAACATTTCTGGTATATGAAAAACATGTTTTTCAATGGCAAAAATCAATGAATATTGTAAATGCACAAACAGTAATATCTCCACATTGCACGGTGCAATTCTGAAATTTTTTGCTTTTTCCTGCTAATCCTAGCATGATAAAGAAGATTCAAAGAGAGTGAGATGCCAGCTCCTTTCATTCAGTCAGTAGCTTCAAACATTTCTGGACGTTTTTCAATGGCAAAAATCAATGAATATTGTAAATGCACAAACAGTAATATCTCCACATTGCAAGGTGCAATTCTGAAATTTTTAGCTTTTTCCTGTTAATCCTAGCATGATAAAGAAGATTCAAAGAGAGTGAGATGCCAGCTCCTTTCATTCAGTCAGTAGCTTCAAACATTTCTGGACGTTTTTCAATGGCAAAAATCAATGAATATTGTAAATGCACAAACAGTAATATCTCCACATTGCACGGTGCAATTCTGAAATTTTTAGCTTTTTCCTGTTAATCCTAGCATGATAAAGAAGATTCAAAGAGAGTGGGATGCCAGCTCCTTTCATTCAGTCAGTAGCTTCAAACATTTCTGGTATATGAAAAACATGTTTTTCAATGGCAAAAATCAATGAATATTGTAAATGCACAAACAGTAATATCTCCACATTGCACGGTGCAATTCTGAAATTTTTAGCTTTTTCCTGCTAATCCTAGCATGATAAAGAAGATTCAAAGAGAGTGAGATGCCAGCTCCTTTCATTCAGTCAGTAGCTTCAAACATTTCTGGTATATGAAAAACATGTTTTTCAATGGCAAAAATCAATGAATATTGTAAATGCACAAACAGTAATATCTCCACATTGCACGGTGCAATTCTGAAATTTTTAGCTTTTTCCTGCTAATCCTAGCATGATAAAGAATATTCAAAGAGAGTGAGATGCCAGCTCCTTTCATTCAGTCAGTAGCTTCAAACATTTCTGGACGTTTTTCAATGGCAAAAATCAATGAATATTGTAAATGCACAAACAGTAATATCTCCACATTGCAAGGTGCAATTCTGAAATTTTTAGCTTTTTCCTGTTAATCCTAGCATGATAAAGAAGATTCAAAGAGAGTGAGATGCCAGCTCCTTTCATTCAGTCAGTAGCTTCAAACATTTCTGGACGTTTTTCAATGGCAAAAATCAATGAATATTGTAAATGCACAAACAGTAATATCTCCACATTGCACGGTGCAATTCTGAAATTTTTAGCTTTTTCCTGTTAATCCTAGCATGATAAAGAAGATTCAAAGAGAGTGAGATGCCAGCTCCTTTCATTCAGTCAGTAGCTTCAAACATTTCTGGTATATGAAAAACATGTTTTTCAATGGCAAAAATCAATGAATATTGTAAATGCACAAACAGTAATATCTCCACATTGCAAGGTGCAATTCTGAAATTTTTAGCTTTTTCCTGTTAATCCTAGCATGATAAAGAAGATTCAAAGAGAGTGAGATGCCAGCTCCTTTCATTCAGTCAGTAGCTTCAAACATTTCTGGTATATGAAAAACATGTTTTTCAATGGCAAAAATCAATGAATATTGTAAATGCACAAACAGTAATATCTCCACATTGCACGGTGAAATTCTGAAATTTTTATCTTTTTCCTGTTAATCCTAGCATGATAAAGAAGATTCAAAGAGAGTGAGATGCCAGCTCCTTTCATTCAGTCAGTAGCTTCAAACATTTCTGGACGTTTTTCAATGGCAAAAATCAATGAATATTGTAAATGCACAAACAGTAATATCTCCACATTGCAAGGTGCAATTCTGAAATTTTTAGCTTTTTCCTGTTAATCCTAGCATGATAAAGAAGATTCAAAGAGAGTGAGATGCCAGCTCCTTTCATTCAGTCAGTAGCTTCAAACATTTCTGGTATATGAAAAACATGTTTTTCAATGGCAAAAATCAATGAATATTGTAAATGCACAAACAGTAATATCTCCACATTGCACGGTGCAATTCTGAAATTTTTTGCTTTTTCCTGCTAATCCTAGCATGATAAAGAAGATTCAAAGAGAGTGAGATGCCAGCTCCTTTCATTCAGTCAGTAGCTTCAAACATTTCTGGACGTTTTTCAATGGCAAAAATCAATGAATATTGTAAATGCACAAACAGTAATATCTCCACATTGCAAGGTGCAATTCTGAAATTTTTTGCTTTTTCCTGCTAATCCTAGCATGATAAAGAAGATTCAAAGAGAGTGAGATGCCAGCTCCTTTCATTCAGTCAGTAGCTTCAAACATTTCTGGTATATGAAAAACATGTTTTTCAATGGCAAAAATCAATGAATATTGTAAATGCACAAACAGTAATATCTCCACATTGCAAGGTGCAATTCTGAAATTTTTTGCTTTTTCCTGCTAATCCTAGCATGATAAAGAAGATTCAAAGAGAGTGAGATGCCAGCTCCTTTCATTCAGTCAGTAGCTTCAAACATTTCTGGTATATGAAAAACATGTTTTTCAATGGCAAAAATCAATGAATATTGTAAATGCACAAACAGTAATATCTCCACATTGCACGGTGCAATTCTGAAATTTTTAGCTTTTTCCTGTTAATCCTAGCATGATAAAGAAGATTCAAAGAGAGTGAGATGCCAGCTCCTTTCATTCAGTCAGTAGCTTCAAACATTTCTGGTATATGAAAAACATGTTTTTCAATGGCAAAAATCAATGAATATTGTAAATGCACAAACAGTAATATCTCCACATTGCAAGGTGCAATTCTGAAATTTTTAGCTTTTTCCTGCTAATCCTAGCATGATAAAGAAGATTCAAAGAGAGTGAGATGCCAGCTCCTTTCATTCAGTCAGTAGCTTCAAACATTTCTGGTATATGAAAAACATGTTTTTCAATGGCAAAAATCAATGAATATTGTAAATGCACAAACAGTAATATCTCCACATTGCAAGGTGCAATTCTGAAATTTTTAGCTTTTTCCTGTTAATCCTAGCATGATAAAGAAGATTCAAAGAGAGTGAGATGCCAGCTCCTTTCATTCAGTCAGTAGCTTCAAACATTTCTGGACGTTTTTCAATGGCAAAAATCAATGAATATTGTAAATGCACAAACAGTAATATCTCCACATTGCAAGGTGCAATTCTGAAATTTTTTGCTTTTTCCTGCTAATCCTAGCATGATAAAGAAGATTCAAAGAGAGTGAGATGCCAGCTCCTTTCATTCAGTCAGTAGCTTCAAACATTTCTGGTATATGAAAAACATGTTTTTCAATGGCAAAAATCAATGAATATTGTAAATGCACAAACAGTAATATCTCCACATTGCAAGGTGCAATTCTGAAATTTTTAGCTTTTTCCTGCTAATCCTAGCATGATAAAGAAGATTCAAAGAGAGTGAGATGCCAGCTCCTTTCATTCAGTCAGTAGCTTCAAACATTTCTGGTATATGAAAAACATGTTTTTCAATGGCAAAAATCAATGAATATTGTAAATGCACAAACAGTAATATCTCCACATTGCACGGTGCAATTCTGAAATTTTTTGCTTTTTCCTGCTAATCCTAGCATGATAAAGAAGATTCAAAGAGAGTGAGATGCCAGCTCCTTTCATTCAGTCAGTAGCTTCAAACATTTC
Source organism: Phyllobates terribilis (assembly GCF_046119375.1). Taxonomy (NCBI): domain Eukaryota; kingdom Metazoa; phylum Chordata; class Amphibia; order Anura; family Dendrobatidae; genus Phyllobates; species Phyllobates terribilis. The sequence continues at coordinate 31,053 of NW_027365475.1, forward strand.
TGGTATATGAAAAACATGTTTTTCAATGGCAAAAATCAATGAATATTGTAAATGCACAAACAGTAATATCTCCACATTGCACGGTGCAATTCTGAAATTTTTTGCTTTTTCCTGCTAATCCTAGCATGATAAAGAAGATTCAAAGAGAGTGAGATGCCAGCTCCTTTCATTCAGTCAGTAGCTTCAAACATTTCTGGTATATGAAAAACATGTTTTTCAATGGCAAAAATCAATGAATATTGTAAATGCACAAACAGTAATATCTCCACATTGCAAGGTGCAATTCTGAAATTTTTTGCTTTTTCCTGCTAATCCTAGCATGATAAAGAAGATTCAAAGAGAGTGAGATGCCAGCTCCTTTCATTCAGTCAGTAGCTTCAAACATTTCTGGTATATGAAAAACATGTTTTTCAATGGCAAAAATCAATGAATATTGTAAATGCACAAACAGTAATATCTCCACATTGCAAGGTGCAATTCTGAAATTTTTTGCTTTTTCCTGCTAATCCTAGCATGATAAAGAAGATTCAAAGAGAGTGAGATGCCAGCTCCTTTCATTCAGTCAGTAGCTTCAAACATTTCTGGACGTTTTTCAATGGCAAAAATCAATGAATATTGTAAATGCACAAACAGTAATATCTCCACATTGCAAGGTGCAATTCTGAAATTTTTAGCTTTTTCCTGTTAATCCTAGCATGATAAAGAAGATTCAAAGAGAGTGAGATGCCAGCTCCTTTCATTCAGTCAGTAGCTTCAAACATTTCTGGTATATGAAAAACATGTTTTTCAATGGCAAAAATCAATGAATATTGTAAATGCACAAACAGTAATATCTCCACATTGCACGGTGCAATTCTGAAATTTTTAGCTTTTTCCTGCTAATCCTAGCATGATAAAGAAGATTCAAAGAGAGTGAGATGCCAGCTCCTTTCATTCAGTCAGTAGCTTCAAACATTTCTGGTATATGAAAAACATGTTTTTCAATGGCAAAAATCAATGAATATTGTAAATGCACAAACAGTAATATCTCCACATTGCACGGTGCAATTCTGAAATTTTTTGCTTTTTCCTGCTAATCCTAGCATGATAAAGAAGATTCAAAGAGAGTGAGATGCCAGCTCCTTTCATTCAGTCAGTAGCTTCAAACATTTCTGGACGTTTTTCAATGGCAAAAATCAATGAATATTGTAAATGCACAAACAGTAATATCTCCACATTGCAAGGTGCAATTCTGAAATTTTTAGCTTTTTCCTGTTAATCCTAGCATGATAAAAAAGATTCAAAGAGAGTGAGATGCCAGCTCCTTTCATTCAGTCAGTAGCTTCAAACATTTCTGGACGTTTTTCAATGGCAAAAATCAATGAATATTGTAAATGCACAAACAGTAATATCTCCACATTGCAGGGTGCAATTCTGAAATTTTTAGATTTTTCCTGTTAATCCTAGCATGATAAAGAAGATTCAAAGAGAGTGAGATGCCAGCTCCTTTCATTCAGTCAGTAGCTTCAAACATTTCTGGTATATGAAAAACATGTTTTTCAATGGCAAAAATCAATGAATATTGTAAATGCACAAACAGTAATATCTCCACATTGCAAGGTGCAATTCTGAAATTTTTAGCTTTTTCCTGTTAATCCTAGCATGATAAAGAAGATTCAAAGAGAGTGAGATGCCAGCTCCTTTCATTCAGTCAGTAGCTTCAAACATTTCTGGTATATGAAAAACATGTTTTTCAATGGCAAAAATCAATGAATATTGTAAATGCACAAACAGTAATATCTCCACATTGCAAGGTGCAATTCTGAAATTTTTAGCTTTTTCCTGTTAATCCTAGCATGATAAAGAAGATTCAAAGAGAGTGAGATGCCAGCTCCTTTCATTCAGTCAGTAGCTTCAAACATTTCTGGTATATGAAAAACATGTTTTTCAATGGCAAAAATCAATGAATATTGTAAATGCACAAACAGTAATATCTCCACATTGCACGGTGCAATTCTGAAATTTTTAGCTTTTTCCTGCTAATCCTAGCATGATAAAGAAGATTCAAAGAGAGTGAGATGCCAGCTCCTTTCATTCAGTCAGTAGCTTCAAACATTTCTGGACGTTTTTCAATGGCAAAAATCAATGAATATTGTAAATGCACAAACAGTAATATCTCCACATTGCAAGGTGCAATTCTGAAATTTTTAGCTTTTTCCTGTTAATCCTAGCATGATAAAGAAGATTCAAAGAGAGTGAGATGCCAGCTCCTTTCATTCAGTCAGTAGCTTCAAACATTTCTGGTATATGAAAAACATGTTTTTCAATGGCAAAAATCAATGAATATTGTAAATGCACAAACAGTAATATCTCCACATTGCAAGGTGCAATTCTGAAATTTTTTGCTTTTTCCTGCTAATCCTAGCATGATAAAGAAGATTCAAAGAGAGTGAGATGCCAGCTCCTTTCATTCAGTCAGTAGCTTCAAACATTTCTGGACGTTTTTCAATGGCAAAAATCAATGAATATTGTAAATGCACAAACAGTAATATCTCCACATTGCAAGGTGCAATTCTGAAATTTTTAGCTTTTTCCTGTTAATCCTAGCATGATAAAGAAGATTCAAAGAGAGTGAGATGCCAGCTCCTTTCATTCAGTCAGTAGCTTCAAACATTTCTGGTATATGAAAAACATGTTTTTCAATGGCAAAAATCAATGAATATTGTAAATGCACAAACAGTAATATCTCCACATTGCACGGTGCAATTCTGAAATTTTTAGCTTTTTCCTGCTAATCCTAGCATGATAAAGAAGATTCAAAGAGAGTGAGATGCCAGCTCCTTTCATTCAGTCAGTAGCTTCAAACATTTCTGGACGTTTTTCAATGGCAAAAATCAATGAATATTGTAAATGCACAAACAGTAATATCTCCACATTGCAAGGTGCAATTCTGAAAGTTTTTGCTTTTTCCTGCTAATCCTAGCATGATAAAGAAGATTCAAAGAGAGTGAGATGCCAGCTCCTTTCATTCAGTCAGTAGCTTCAAACATTTCTGGTATATGAAAAACATGTTTTTCAATGGCAAAAATCAATGAATATTGTAAATGCACAAACAGTAATATCTCCACATTGCAAGGTGCAATTCTGAAATTTTTTGCTTTTTCCTGCTAATCCTAGCATGATAAAGAAGATTCAAAGAGAGTGAGATGCCAGCTCCTTTCATTCAGTCAGTAGCTTCAAACATTTCTGGTATATGAAAAACATGTTTTTCAATGGCAAAAATCAATGAATATTGTAAATGCACAAACAGTAATATCTCCACATTGCACGGTGCAATTCTGAAATTTTTAGCTTTTTCCTGTTAATCCTAGCATGATAAAGAAGATTCAAAGAGAGTGAGATGCCAGCTCCTTTCATTCAGTCAGTAGCTTCAAACATTTCTGGTATATGAAAAACATGTTTTTCAATGGCAAAAATCAATGAATATTGTAAATGCACAAACAGTAATATCTCCACATTGCAAGGTGCAATTCTGAAATTTTTTGCTTTTTCCTGCTAATCCTAGCATGATAAAGAAGATTCAAAGAGAGTGAGATGCCAGCTCCTTTCATTCAGTCAGTAGCTTCAAACATTTCTGGTATATGAAAAACATGTTTTTCAATGGCAAAAATCAATGAATATTGTAAATGCACAAACAGTAATATCTCCACATTGCAAGGTGCAATTCTGAAATTTTTAGCTTTTTCCTGTTAATCCTAGCATGATAAAGAAGATTCAAAGAGAGTGAGATGCCAGCTCCTTTCATTCAGTCAGTAGCTTCAAACATTTCTGGACGTTTTTCAATGGCAAAAATCAATGAATATTGTAAATGCACAAACAGTAATATCTCCACATTGCAAGGTGCAATTCTGAAATTTTTTGCTTTTTCCTGCTAATCCTAGCATGATAAAGAAGATTCAAAGAGAGTGAGATGCCAGCTCCTTTCATTCAGTCAGTAGCTTCAAACATTTCTGGTATATGAAAAACATGTTTTTCAATGGCAAAAATCAATGAATATTGTAAATGCACAAACAGTAATATCTCCACATTGCAAGGTGCAATTCTGAAATTTTTAGCTTTTTCCTGCTAATCCTAGCATGATAAAGAAGATTCAAAGAGAGTGAGATGCCAGCTCCTTTCATTCAGTCAGTAGCTTCAAACATTTCTGGTATATGAAAAACATGTTTTTCAATGGCAAAAATCAATGAATATTGTAAATGCACAAACAGTAATATCTCCACATTGCACGGTGCAATTCTGAAATTTTTTGCTTTTTCCTGTTAATCCTAGCATGATAAAGAAGATTCAAAGAGAGTGAGATGCCAGCTCCTTTCATTCAGTCAGTAGCTTCAAACATTTCTGGTATATGAAAAACATGTTTTTCAATGGCAAAAATCAATGAATATTGTAAATGCACAAACAGTAATATCTCCACATTGCACGGTGCAATTCTGAAATTTTTTGCTTTTTCCTGCTAATCCTAGCATGATAAAGAAGATTCAAAGAGAGTGAGATGCCAGCTCCTTTCATTCAGTCAGTAGCTTCAAACATTTCTGGACGTTTTTCAATGGCAAAAATCAATGAATATTGTAAATGCACAAACAGTAATATCTCCACATTGCAAGGTGCAATTCTGAAATTTTTTGCTTTTTCCTGCTAATCCTAGCATGATAAAGAAGATTCAAAGAGAGTGAGATGCCAGCTCCTTTCATTCAGTCAGTAGCTTCAAACATTTCTGGTATATGAAAAACATGTTTTTCAATGGCAAAAATCAATGAATATTGTAAATGCACAAACAGTAATATCTCCACATTGCAAGGTGCAATTCTGAAATTTTTAGCTTTTTCCTGTTAATCCTAGCATGATAAAGAAGATTCAAAGAGAGTGAGATGCCAGCTCCTTTCATTCAGTCAGTAGCTTCAAACATTTCTGGTATATGAAAAACATGTTTTTCAATGGCAAAAATCAATGAATATTGTAAATGCACAAACAGTAATATCTCCACATTGCAAGGTGCAATTCTGAAATTTTTTGCTTTTTCCTGCTAATCCTAGCATGATAAAGAAGATTCAAAGAGAGTGAGATGCCAGCTCCTTTCATTCAGTCAGTAGCTTCAAACATTTCTGGTATATGAAAAACATGTTTTTCAATGGCAAAAATCAATGAATATTGTAAATGCACAAACAGTAATATCTCCACATTGCACGGTGCAATTCTGAAATTTTTAGCTTTTTCCTGTTAATCCTAGCATGATAAAGAAGATTCAAAGAGAGTGAGATGCCAGCTCCTTTCATTCAGTCAGTAGCTTCAAACATTTCTGGTATATGAAAAACATGTTTTTCAATGGCAAAAATCAATGAATATTGTAAATGCACAAACAGTAATATCTCCACATTGCAAGGTGCAATTCTGAAATTTTTTGCTTTTTCCTGTTAATCCTAGCATGATAAAGAAGATTCAAAGAGAGTGAGATGCCAGCTCCTTTCATTCAGTCAGTAGCTTCAAACATTTCTGGTATATGAAAAACATGTTTTTCAATGGCAAAAATCAATGAATATTGTAAATGCACAAACAGTAATATCTCCACATTGCACGGTGCAATTCTGAAATTTTTAGCTTTTTCCTGCTAATCCTAGCATGATAAAGAAGATTCAAAGAGAGTGAGATGCCAGCTCCTTTCATTCAGTCAGTAGCTTCAAACATTTCTGGTATATGAAAAACATGTTTTTCAATGGCAAAAATCAATGAATATTGTAAATGCACAAACAGTAATATCTCCACATTGCACGGTGCAATTCTGAAATTTTTTGCTTTTTCCTGCTAATCCTAGCATGATAAAGAAGATTCAAAGAGAGTGAGATGCCAGCTCCTTTCATTCAGTCAGTAGCTTCAAACATTTCTGGACGTTTTTCAATGGCAAAAATCAATGAATATTGTAAATGCACAAACAGTAATATCTCCACATTGCAAGGTGCAATTCTGAAATTTTTAGCTTTTTCCTGTTAATCCTAGCATGATAAAGAAGATTCAAAGAGAGTGAGATGCCAGCTCCTTTCATTCAGTCAGTAGCTTCAAACATTTCTGGACGTTTTTCAATGGCAAAAATCAATGAATATTGTAAATGCACAAACAGTAATATCTCCACATTGCACGGTGCAATTCTGAAATTTTTAGCTTTTTCCTGTTAATCCTAGCATGATAAAGAAGATTCAAAGAGAGTGAGATGCCAGCTCCTTTCATTCAGTCAGTAGCTTCAAACATTTCTGGTATATGAAAAACATGTTTTTCAATGGCAAAAATCAATGAATATTGTAAATGCACAAACAGTAATATCTCCACATTGCACGGTGCAATTCTGAAATTTTTAGCTTTTTCCTGCTAATCCTAGCATGATAAAGAAGATTCAAAGAGAGTGAGATGCCAGCTCCTTTCATTCAGTCAGTAGCTTCAAACATTTCTGGTATATGAAAAACATGTTTTTCAATGGCAAAAATCAATGAATATTGTAAATGCACAAACAGTAATATCTCCACATTGCACGGTGCAATTCTGAAATTTTTAGCTTTTTCCTGCTAATCCTAGCATGATAAAGAAGATTCAAAGAGAGTGAGATGCCAGCTCCTTTCATTCAGTCAGTAGCTTCAAACATTTCTGGACGTTTTTCAATGGCAAAAATCAATGAATATTGTAAATGCACAAACAGTAATATCTCCACATTGCAAGGTGCAATTCTGAAATTTTTAGCTTTTTCCTGTTAATCCTAGCATGATAAAGAAGATTCAAAGAGAGTGAGATGCCAGCTCCTTTCATTCAGTCAGTAGCTTCAAACATTTCTGGACGTTTTTCAATGGCAAAAATCAATGAATATTGTAAATGCACAAACAGTAATATCTCCACATTGCACGGTGCAATTCTGAAATTTTTTGCTTTTTCCTGTTAATCCTAGCATGATAAAGAAGATTCAAAGAGAGTGAGATGCCAGCTCCTTTCATTCAGTCAGTAGCTTCAAACATTTCTGGTATATGAAAAACATGTTTTTCAATGGCAAAAATCAATGAATATTGTAAATGCACAAACAGTAATATCTCCACATTGCACGGTGCAATTCTGAAATTTTTAGCTTTTTCCTGCTAATCCTAGCATGATAAAGAAGATTCAAAGAGAGTGAGATGCCAGCTCCTTTCATTCAGTCAGTAGCTTCAAACATTTCTGGTATATGAAAAACATGTTTTTCAATGGCAAAAATCAATGAATATTGTAAATGCACAAACAGTAATATCTCCACATTGCACGGTGCAATTCTGAAATTTTTTGCTTTTTCCTGCTAATCCTAGCATGATAAAGAAGATTCAAAGAGAGTGAGATGCCAGCTCCTTTCATTCAGTCAGTAGCTTCAAACATTTCTGGACGTTTTTCAATGGCAAAAATCAATGAATATTGTAAATGCACAAACAGTAATATCTCCACATTGCAAGGTGCAATTCTGAAATTTTTAGCTTTTACATGTTAATCCTAGCATGATAAAGAAGATTCAAAGAGAGTGAGATGCCAGCTCCTTTCATTCAGTCAGTAGCTTCAAATATTTCTGGACGTTTTTCAATGGCAAAAATCAATGAATATTGTAAATGCACAAACAGTAATATCTCCACATTGCACGGTGCAATTCTGAAATTTTTAGCTTTTTCCTGTTAATCCTAGCATGATAAAGAAGATTCAAAGAGAGTGAGATGCCAGCTCCTTTCATTCAGTCAGTAGCTTCAAACATTTCTGGTATATGAAAAACATGTTTTTCAATGGCAAAAATCAATGAATATTGTAAATGCACAAACAGTAATATCTCCACATTGCACGGTGCAATTCTGAAATTTTTAGCTTTTTCCTGCTAATCCTAGCATGATAAAGAAGATTCAAAGAGAGTGAGATGCCAGCTCCTTTCATTCAGTCAGTAGCTTCAAACATTTCTGGTATATGAAAAACATGTTTTTCAATGGCAAAAATCAATGAATATTGTAAATGCACAAACAGTAATATCTCCACATTGCACGGTGCAATTCTGAAATTTTTAGCTTTTTCCTGCTAATCCTAGCATGATAAAGAAGATTCAAAGAGAGTGAGATGCCAGCTCCTTTCATTCAGTCAGTAGCTTCAAACATTTCTGGACGTTTTTCAATGGCAAAAATCAATGAATATTGTAAATGCACAAACAGTAATATCTCCACATTGCAAGGTGCAATTCTGAAATTTTTAGCTTTTTCCTGTTAATCCTAGCATGATAAAGAAGATTCAAAGAGAGTGAGATGCCAGCTCCTTTCATTCAGTCAGTAGCTTCAAACATTTCTGGACGTTTTTCAATGGCAAAAATCAATGAATATTGTAAATGCACAAACAGTAATATCTCCACATTGCACGGTGCAATTCTGAAATTTTTAGCTTTTTCCTGTTAATCCTAGCATGATAAAGAAGATTCAAAGAGAGTGAGATGCCAGCTCCTTTCATTCAGTCAGTAGCTTCAAACATTTCTGGTATATGAAAAACATGTTTTTCAATGGCAAAAATCAATGAATATTGTAAATGCACAAACAGTAATATCTCCACATTGCAAGGTGCAATTCTGAAATTTTTAGCTTTTTCCTGTTAATCCTAGCATGATAAAGAAGATTCAAAGAGAGTGAGATGCCAGCTCCTTTCATTCAGTCAGTAGCTTCAAACATTTCTGGTATATGAAAAACATGTTTTTCAATGGCAAAAATCAATGAATATTGTAAATGCACAAACAGTAATATCTCCACATTGCACGGTGCAATTCTGAAATTTTTAGCTTTTTCCTGTTAATCCTAGCATGATAAAGAAGATTCAAAGAGAGTGAGATGCCAGCTCCTTTCATTCAGTCAGTAGCTTCAAACATTTCTGGACGTTTTTCAATGGCAAAAATCAATGAATATTGTAAATGCACAAACAGTAATATCTCCACATTGCAAGGTGCAATTCTGAAATTTTTTGCTTTTTCCTGCTAATCCTAGCATGATAAAGAAGATTCAAAGAGAGTGAGATGCCAGCTCCTTTCATTCAGTCAGTAGCTTCAAACATTTCTGGTATATGAAAAACATGTTTTTCAATGGCAAAAATCAATGAATATTGTAAATGCACAAACAGTAATATCTCCACATTGCACGGTGCAATTCTGAAATTTTTAGCTTTTTCCTGTTAATCCTAGCATGATAAAGAAGATTCAAAGAGAGTGAGATGCCAGCTCCTTTCATTCAGTCAGTAGCTTCAAACATTTCTGGTATATGAAAAACATGTTTTTCAATGGCAAAAATCAATGAATATTGTAAATGCACAAACAGTAATATCTCCACATTGCAAGGTGCAATTCTGAAATTTTTTGCTTTTTCCTGCTAATCCTAGCATGATAAAGAAGATTCAAAGAGAGTGAGATGCCAGCTCCTTTCATTCAGTCAGTAGCTTCAAACATTTCTGGTATATGAAAAACATGTTTTTCAATGGCAAAAATCAATGAATATTGTAAATGCACAAACAGTAATATCTCCACATTGCAAGGTGCAATTCTGAAATTTTTAGCTTTTTCCTGTTAATCCTAGCATGATAAAGAAGATTCAAAGAGAGTGAGATGCCAGCTCCTTTCATTCAGTCAGTAGCTTCAAACATTTCTGGACGTTTTTCAATGGCAAAAATCAATGAATATTGTAAATGCACAAACAGTAATATCTCCACATTGCAAGGTGCAATTCTGAAATTTTTTGCTTTTTCCTGCTAATCCTAGCATGATAAAGAAGATTCAAAGAGAGTGAGATGCCAGCTCCTTTCATTCAGTCAGTAGCTTCAAACATTTCTGGTATATGAAAAACATGTTTTTCAATGGCAAAAATCAATGAATATTGTAAATGCACAAACAGTAATATCTCCACATTGCAAGGTGCAATTCTGAAATTTTTAGCTTTTTCCTGCTAATCCTAGCATGATAAAGAAGATTCAAAGAGAGTGAGATGCCAGCTCCTTTCATTCAGTCAGTAGCTTCAAACATTTCTGGTATATGAAAAACATGTTTTTCAATGGCAAAAATCAATGAATATTGTAAATGCACAAACAGTAATATCTCCACATTGCACGGTGCAATTCTGAAATTTTTTGCTTTTTCCTGCTAATCCTAGCATGATAAAGAAGATTCAAAGAGAGTGAGATGCCAGCTCCTTTCATTCAGTCAGTAGCTTCAAACATTTCTGGTATATGAAAAACATGTTTTTCAATGGCAAAAATCAATGAATATTGTAAATGCACAAACAGTAATATCTCCACATTGCACGGTGCAATTCTGAAATTTTTTGCTTTTTCCTGCTAATCCTAGCATGATAAAGAAGATTCAAAGAGAGTGAGATGCCAGCTCCTTTCATTCAGTCAGTAGCTTCAAACATTTCTGGTATACGAAAAACATGTTTTTCAATGGCAAAAATCAATGAATATTGTAAATGCACAAACAGTAATATCTCCACATTGCAAGGTGCAATTCTGAAATTTTTTGCTTTTTCCTGCTAATCCTAGCATGATAAAGAAGATTCAAAGAGAGTGAGATGCCAGCTCCTTTCATTCAGTCAGTAGCTTCAAACATTTCTGGTATATGAAAAACATGTTTTTCAATGGCAAAAATCAATGAATATTGTAAATGCACAAACAGTAATATCTCCACATTGCAAGGTGCAATTCTGAAATTTTTTGCTTTTTCCTGCTAATCCTAGCATGATAAAGAAGATTCAAAGAGAGTGAGATGCCAGCTCCTTTCATTCAGTCAGTAGCTTCAAACATTTCTGGACGTTTTTCAATGGCAAAAATCAATGAATATTGTAAATGCACAAACAGTAATATCTCCACATTGCAAGGTGCAATTCTGAAATTTTTAGCTTTTTCCTGTTAATCCTAGCATGATAAAGAAGATTCAAAGAGAGTGAGATGCCAGCTCCTTTCATTCAGTCAGTAGCTTCAAACATTTCTGGTATATGAAAAACATGTTTTTCAATGGCAAAAATCAATGAATATTGTAAATGCACAAACAGTAATATCTCCACATTGCACGGTGCAATTCTGAAATTTTTAGCTTTTTCCTGCTAATCCTAGCATGATAAAGAAGATTCAAAGAGAGTGAGATGCCAGCTCCTTTCATTCAGTCAGTAGCTTCAAACATTTCTGGTATATGAAAAACATGTTTTTCAATGGCAAAAATCAATGAATATTGTAAATGCACAAACAGTAATATCTCCACATTGCACGGTGCAATTCTGAAATTTTTTGCTTTTTCCTGCTAATCCTAGCATGATAAAGAAGATTCAAAGAGAGTGAGATGCCAGCTCCTTTCATTCAGTCAGTAGCTTCAAACATTTCTGGACGTTTTTCAATGGCAAAAATCAATGAATATTGTAAATGCACAAACAGTAATATCTCCACATTGCAAGGTGCAATTCTGAAATTTTTAGCTTTTTCCTGTTAATCCTAGCATGATAAAAAAGATTCAAAGAGAGTGAGATGCCAGCTCCTTTCATTCAGTCAGTAGCTTCAAACATTTCTGGACGTTTTTCAATGGCAAAAATCAATGAATATTGTAAATGCACAAACAGTAATATCTCCACATTGCACGGTGCAATTCTGAAATTTTTAGATTTTTCCTGTTAATCCTAGCATGATAAAGAAGATTCAAAGAGAGTGAGATGCCAGCTCCTTTCATTCAGTCAGTAGCTTCAAACATTTCTGGTATATGAAAAACATGTTTTTCAATGGCAAAAATCAATGAATATTGTAAATGCACAAACAGTAATATCTCCACATTGCAAGGTGCAATTCTGAAATTTTTAGCTTTTTCCTGTTAATCCTAGCATGATAAAGAAGATTCAAAGAGAGTGAGATGCCAGCTCCTTTCATTCAGTCAGTAGCTTCAAACATTTCTGGTATATGAAAAACATGTTTTTCAATGGCAAAAATCAATGAATATTGTAAATGCACAAACAGTAATATCTCCACATTGCAAGGTGCAATTCTGAAATTTTTAGCTTTTTCCTGTTAATCCTAGCATGATAAAGAAGATTCAAAGAGCGTGAGATGCCAGCTCCTTTCATTCAGTCAGTAGCTTCAAACATTTCTGGTATATGAAAAACATGTTTTTCAATGGCAAAAATCAATGAATATTGTAAATGCACAAACAGTAATATCTCCACATTGTACGGTGCAATTCTGAAATTTTTTGCTTTTTCCTGCTAATCCTAGCATGATAAAGAAGATTCAAAGAGAGTGAGATGCCAGCTCCTTTCATTCAGTCAGTAGCTTCAAACATTTCTGGTATATGAAAAACATGTTTTTCAATGGCAAAAATCAATGAATATTGTAAATGCACAAACAGTAATATCTCCACATTGCACGGTGCAATTCTGAAATTTTTTGCTTTTTCCTGCTAATCCTAGCATGATAAAGAAGATTCAAAGAGAGTGAGATGCCAGCTCCTTTCATTCAGTCAGTAGCTTCAAACATTTCTGGTATATGAAAAACATGTTTTTCAATGGCAAAAATCAATGAATATTGTAAATGCACAAACAGTAATATCTCCACATTGCAAGGTGCAATTCTGAAATTTTTTGCTTTTTCCTGCTAATCCTAGCATGATAAAGAAGATTCAAAGAGAGTGAGATGCCAGCTCCTTTCATTCAGTCAGTAGCTTCAAACATTTCTGGTATATGAAAAACATGTTTTTCAATGGCAAAAATCAATGAATATTGTAAATGCACAAACAGTAATATCTCCACATTGCACGGTGCAATTCTGAAATTTTTAGCTTTTTCCTGCTAATCCTAGCATGATAAAGAAGATTCAAAGAGAGTGAGATGCCAGCTCCTTTCATTCAGTCAGTAGCTTCAAACATTTCTGGTATATGAAAAACATGTTTTTCAATGGCAAAAATCAATGAATATTGTAAATGCACAAACAGTAATATCTCCACATTGCAAGGTGCAATTCTGAAATTTTTTGCTTTTTCCTGCTAATCCTAGCATGATAAAGAAGATTCAAAGAGAGTGAGATGCCAGCTCCTTTCATTCAGTCAGTAGCTTCAAACATTTCTGGTATATGAAAAACATGTTTTTCAATGGCAAAAATCAATGAATATTGTAAATGCACAAACAGTAATATCTCCACATTGCACGGTGCAATTCTGAAATTTTTAGCTTTTTCCTGCTAATCCTAGCATGATAAAGAAGATTCAAAGAGAGTGAGATGCCAGCTCCTTTCATTCAGTCAGTAGCTTCAAACATTTCTGGTATATGAAAAACGTGTTTTTCAATGGCAAAAATCAATGAATATTGTAAATGCACAAACAGTAATATCTCCACATTGCACGGTGCAATTCTGAAATTTTTTGCTTTTTCCTGTTAATCCTAGCATGATAAAGAAGATTCAAAGAGAGTGAGATGCCAGCTCCTTTCATTCAGTCAGTAGCTTCAAACATTTCTGGACGTTTTTCAATGGCAAAAATCAATGAATATTGTAAATGCACAAACAGTAATATCTCCACATTGCACGGTGCAATTCTGAAATTTTTAGCTTTTTCCTGTTAATCCTAGCATGATAAAGAAGATTCAAAGAGAGTGAGATGCCAGCTCCTTTCATTCAGTCAGTAGCTTCAAACATTTCTGGTATATGAAAAACATGTTTTTCAATGGCAAAAATCAATGAATATTGTAAATGCACAAACAGTAATATCTCCACATTGCACGGTGCAATTCTGAAATTTTTAGCTTTTTCCTGCTAATCCTAGCATGATAAAGAAGATTCAAAGAGAGTGAGATGCCAGCTCCTTTCATTCAGTCAGTAGCTTCAAACATTTCTGGTATATGAAAAACATGTTTTTCAATGGCAAAAATCAATGAATATTGTAAATGCACAAACAGTAATATCTCCACATTGCACGGTGCAATTCTGAAATTTTTTGCTTTTTCCTGCTAATCCTAGCATGATAAAGAAGATTCAAAGAGAGTGAGATGCCAGCTCCTTTCATTCAGTCAGTAGCTTCAAACATTTCTGGACGTTTTTCAATGGCAAAAATCAATGAATATTGTAAATGCACAAACAGTAATATCTCCACATTGCAAGGTGCAATTCTGAAATTTTTAGCTTTTTCCTGTTAATCCTAGCATGATAAAGAAGATTCAAAGAGAGTGAGATGCCAGCTCCTTTCATTCAGTCAGTAGCTTCAAACATTTCTGGACGTTTTTCAATGGCAAAAATCAATGAATATTGTAAATGCACAAACAGTAATATCTCCACATTGCACGGTGCAATTCTGAAATTTTTAGCTTTTTCCTGTTAATCCTAGCATGATAAAGAAGATTCAAAGAGAGTGAGATGCCAGCTCCTTTCATTCAGTCAGTAGCTTCAAACATTTCTGGTATATGAAAAACATGTTTTTCAATGGCAAAAATCAATGAATATTGTAAATGCACAAACAGTAATATCTCCACATTGCACGGTGCAATTCTGAAATTTTTAGCTTTTTCCTGCTAATCCTAGCATGATAAAGAAGATTCAAAGAGAGTGAGATGCCAGCTCCTTTCATTCAGTCAGTAGCTTCAAACATTTCTGGTATATGAAAAACATGTTTTTCAATGGCAAAAATCAATGAATATTGTAAATGCACAAACAGTAATATCTCCACATTGCACGGTGCAATTCTGAAATTTTTAGCTTTTTCCTGCTAATCCTAGCATGATAAAGAAGATTCAAAGAGAGTGAGATGCCAGCTCCTTTCATTCAGTCAGTAGCTTCAAACATTTCTGGACGTTTTTCAATGGCAAAAATCAATGAATATTGTAAATGCACAAACAGTAATATCTCCACATTGCAAGGTGCAATTCTGAAATTTTTAGCTTTTTCCTGTTAATCCTAGCATGATAAAGAAGATTCAAAGAGAGTGAGATGCCAGCTCCTTTCATTCAGTCAGTAGCTTCAAACATTTCTGGACGTTTTTCAATGGCAAAAATCAATGAATATTGTAAATGCACAAACAGTAATATCTCCACATTGCACGGTGCAATTCTGAAATTTTTAGCTTTTTCCTGTTAATCCTAGCATGATAAAGAAGATTCAAAGAGAGTGAGATGCCAGCTCCTTTCATTCAGTCAGTAGCTTCAAACATTTCTGGTATATGAAAAACATGTTTTTCAATGGCAAAAATCAATGAATATTGTAAATGCACAAACAGTAATATCTCCACATTGCAAGGTGCAATTCTGAAATTTTTAGCTTTTTCCTGTTAATCCTAGCATGATAAAGAAGATTCAAAGAGAGTGAGATGCCAGCTCCTTTCATTCAGTCAGTAGCTTCAAACATTTCTGGTATATGAAAAACATGTTTTTCAATGGCAAAAATCAATGAATATTGTAAATGCACAAACAGTAATATCTCCACATTGCACGGTGCAATTCTGAAATTTTTAGCTTTTTCCTGCTAATCCTAGCATGATAAAGAAGATTCAAAGAGAGTGAGATGCCAGCTCCTTTCATTCAGTCAGTAGCTTCAAACATTTCTGGACGTTTTTCAATGGCAAAAATCAATGAATATTGTAAATGCACAAACAGTAATATCTCCACATTGCAAGGTGCAATTCTGAAATTTTTAGCTTTTTCCTGTTAATCCTAGCATGATAAAGAAGATTCAAAGAGAGTGAGATGCCAGCTCCTTTCATTCAGTCAGTAGCTTCAAACATTTCTGGACGTTTTTCAATGGCAAAAATCAATGAATATTGTAAATGCACAAACAGTAATATCTCCACATTGCACGGTGCAATTCTGAAATTTTTAGCTCTTTCCTGTTAATCCTAGCATGATAAAGAAGATTCAAAGAGAGTGAGATGCCAGCTCCTTTCATTCAGTCAGTAGCTTCAAACATTTCTGGTATATGAAAAACATGTTTTTCAATGGCAAAAATCAATGAATATTGTAAATGCACAAACAGTAATATCTCCACATTGCAAGGTGCAATTCTGAAATTTTTAGCTTTTTCCTGTTAATCCTAGCATGATAAAGAAGATTCAAAGAGAGTGAGATGCCAGCTCCTTTCATTCAGTCAGTAGCTTCAAACATTTCTGGTATATGAAAAACATGTTTTTCAATGGCAAAAATCAATGAATATTGTAAATGCACAAACAGTAATATCTCCACATTGCACGGTGCAATTCTGAAATTTTTAGCTTTTTCCTGTTAATCCTAGCATGATAAAGAAGATTCAAAGAGAGTGAGATGCCAGCTCCTTTCATTCAGTCAGTAGCTTCAAACATTTCTGGACGTTTTTCAATGGCAAAAATCAATGAATATTGTAAATGCACAAACAGTAATATCTCCACATTGCAAGGTGCAATTCTGAAATTTTTAGCTTTTTCCTGTTAATCCTAGCATGATAAAGAAGATTCAAAGAGAGTGAGATGCCAGCTCCTTTCATTCAGTCAGTAGCTTCAAACATTTCTGGTATATGAAAAACATGTTTTTCAAAGGCAAAAATCAATGAATATTGTAAATGCACAAACAGTAATATCTCCACATTGCACGGTGCAATTCTGAAATTTTTTGCTTTTTCCTGCTAATCCTAGCATGATAAAGAAGATTCAAAGAGAGTGAGATGCCAGCTCCTTTCATTCAGTCAGTAGCTTCAAACATTTCTGGACGTTTTTCAATGGCAAAAATCAATGAATATTGTAAATGCACAAACAGTAATATCTCCACATTGCAAGGTGCAATTCTGAAATTTTTTGCTTTTTCCTGCTAATCCTAGCATGATAAAGAAGATTCAAAGAGAGTGAGATGCCAGCTCCTTTCATTCAGTCAGTAGCTTCAAACATTTCTGGTATATGAAAAACATGTTTTTCAATGGCAAAAATCAATGAATATTGTAAATGCACAAACAGTAATATCTCCACATTGCAAGGTGCAATTCTGAAATTTTTTGCTTTTTCCTGCTAATCCTAGCATGATAAAGAAGATTCAAAGAGAGTGAGATGCCAGCTCCTTTCATTCAGTCAGTAGCTTCAAACATTTCTGGTATATGAAAAACATGTTTTTCAATGGCAAAAATCAATGAATATTGTAAATGCACAAACAGTAATATCTCCACATTGCACGGTGCAATTCTGAAATTTTTAGCTTTTTCCTGTTAATCCTAGCATGATAAAGAAGATTCAAAGAGAGTGAGATGCCAGCTCCTTTCATTCAGTCAGTAGCTTCAAACATTTCTGGTATATGAAAAACATGTTTTTCAATGGCAAAAATCAATGAATATTGTAAATGCACAAACAGTAATATCTCCACATTGCAAGGTGCAATTCTGAAATTTTTTGCTTTTTCCTGCTAATCCTAGCATGATAAAGAAGATTCAAAGAGAGTGAGATGCCAGCTCCTTTCATTCAGTCAGTAGCTTCAAACATTTCTGGTATATGAAAAACATGTTTTTCAATGGCAAAAATCAATGAATATTGTAAATGCACAAACAGTAATATCTCCACATTGCAAGGTGCAATTCTGAAATTTTTAGCTTTTTCCTGTTAATCCTAGCATGATAAAGAAGATTCAAAGAGAGTGAGATGCCAGCTCCTTTCATTCAGTCAGTAGCTTCAAACATTTCTGGACGTTTTTCAATGGCAAAAATCAATGAATATTGTAAATGCACAGACAGTAATATCTCCACATTGCAAGGTGCAATTCTGAAATTTTTTGCTTTTTCCTGCTAATCCTAGCATGATAAAGAAGATTCAAAGAGAGTGAGATGCCAGCTCCTTTCATTCAGTCAGTAGCTTCAAACATTTCTGGTATATGAAAAACATGTTTTTCAATGGCAAAAATCAATGAATATTGTAAATGCACAAACAGTAATATCTCCACATTGCAAGGTGCAATTCTGAAATTTTTAGCTTTTTCCTGCTAATCCTAGCATGATAAAGAAGATTCAAAGAGAGTGAGATGCCAGCTCCTTTCATTCAGTCAGTAGCTTCAAACATTTCTGGTATATGAAAAACATGTTTTTCAATGGCAAAAATCAATGAATATTGTAAATGCACAAACAGTAATATCTCCACATTGCACGGTGCAATTCTGAAATTTTTTGCTTTTTCCTGCTAATCCTAGCATGATAAAGAAGATTCAAAGAGAGTGAGATGCCAGCTCCTTTCATTCAGTCAGTAGCTTCAAACATTTCTGGTATATGAAAAACATGTTTTTCAATGGCAAAAATCAATGAATATTGTAAATGCACAAACAGTAATATCTCCACATTGCAAGGTGCAATTCTGAAATTTTTTGCTTTTTCCTGCTAATCCTAGCATGATAAAGAAGATTCAAAGAGAGTGAGATGCCAGCTCCTTTCATTCAGTCAGTAGCTTCAAACATTTCTGGTATATGAAAAACATGTTTTTCAATGGCAAAAATCAATGAATATTGTAAATGCACAAACAGTAATATCTCCACATTGCAAGGTGCAATTCTGAAATTTTTTGCTTTTTCCTGCTAATCCTAGCATGATAAAGAAGATTCAAAGAGAGTGAGATGCCAGCTCCTTTCATTCAGTCAGTAGCTTCAAACATTTCTGGTATATGAAAAACATGTTTTTCAATGGCAAAAATCAATGAATATTGTAAATGCACAAACAGTAATATCTCCACATTGCAAGGTGCAATTCTGAAATTTTTTGCTTTTTCCTGCTAATCCTAGCATGATAAAGAAGATTCAAAGAGAGTGAGATGCCAGCTCCTTTCATTCAGTCAGTAGCTTCAAACATTTCTGGACGTTTTTCAATGGCAAAACTCAATGAATATTGTAAATGCACAAACAGTAATATCTCCACATTGCAAGGTGCAATTCTGAAATTTTTAGCTTTTTCCTGTTAATCCTAGCATGATAAAGAAGATTCAAAGAGAGTGAGATGCCAGCTCCTTTCATTCAGTCAGTAGCTTCAAACATTTCTGGTATATGAAAAACATGTTTTTCAATGGCAAAAATCAATGAATATTGTAAATGCACAAACAGTAATATCTCCACATTGCACGGTGCAATTCTGAAATTTTTAGCTTTTTCCTGCTAATCCTAGCATGATAAAGAAGATTCAAAGAGAGTGAGATGCCAGCTCCTTTCATTCAGTCAGTAGCTTCAAACATTTCTGGTATATGAAAAACATGTTTTTCAATGGCAAAAATCAATGAATATTGTAAATGCACAAACAGTAATATCTCCACATTGCACGGTGCAATTCTGAAATTTTTTGCTTTTTCCTGCTAATCCTAGCATGATAAAGAAGATTCAAAGAGAGTGAGATGCCAGCTCCTTTCATTCAGTCAGTAGCTTCAAACATTTCTGGACGTTTTTCAATGGCAAAAATCAATGAATATTGTAAATGCACAAACAGTAATATCTCCACATTGCAAGGTGCAATTCTGAAATTTTTAGCTTTTTCCTGTTAATCCTAGCATGATAAAAAAGATTCAAAGAGAGTGAGATGCCAGCTCCTTTCATTCAGTCAGTAGCTTCAAACATTTCTGGACGTTTTTCAATGGCAAAAATCAATGAATATTGTAAATGCACAAACAGTAATATCTCCACATTGCACGGTGCAATTCTGAAATTTTTAGATTTTTCCTGTTAATCCTAGCATGATAAAGAATATTCAAAGAGAGTGAGATGCCAGCTCCTTTCATTCAGTCAGTAGCTTCAAACATTTCTGGTATATGAAAAACATGTTTTTCAATGGCAAAAATCAATGAATATTGTAAATGCACAAACAGTAATATCTCCACATTGCAAGGTGCAATTCTGAAATTTTTAGCTTTTTCCTGTTAATCCTAGCATGATAAAGAAGATTCAAAGAGAGTGAGATGCCAGCTCCTTTCATTCAGTCAGTAGCTTCAAACATTTCTGGTATATGAAAAACATGTTTTTCAATGGCAAAAATCAATGAATATTGTAAATGCACAAACAGTAATATCTCCACATTGCAAGGTGCAATTCTGAAATTTTTAGCTTTTTCCTGTTAATCCTAGCATGATAAAGAAGATTCAAAGAGAGTGAGATGCCAGCTCCTTTCATTCAGTCAGTAGCTTCAAACATTTCTGGTATATGAAAAACATGTTTTTCAATGGCAAAAATCAATGAATATTGTAAATGCACAAACAGTAATATCTCCACATTGCACGGTGCAATTCTGAAATTTTTTGCTTTTTCCTGCTAATCCTAGCATGATAAAGAAGATTCAAAGAGAGTGAGATGCCAGCTCCTTTCATTCAGTCAGTAGCTTCAAACATTTCTGGTATATGAAAAACATGTTTTTCAATGGCAAAAATCAATGAATATTGTAAATGCACAAGCAGTAATATCTCCACATTGCACGGTGCAATTCTGAAATTTTTTGCTTTTTCCTGCTAATCCTAGCATGATAAAGAAGATTCAAAGAGAGTGAGATGCCAGCTCCTTTCATTCAGTCAGTAGCTTCAAACATTTCTGGTATATGAAAAACATGTTTTTCAATGGCAAAAATCAATGAATATTGTAAATGCACAAACAGTAATATCTCCACATTGCAAGGTGCAATTCTGAAATTTTTTGCTTTTTCCTGCTAATCCTAGCATGATAAAGAAGATTCAAAGAGAGTGAGATGCCAGCTCCTTTCATTCAGTCAGTAGCTTCAAACATTTCTGGTATATGAAAAACATGTTTTTCAATGGCAAAAATCAATGAATATTGTAAATGCACAAACAGTAATATCTCCACATTGCACGGTGCAATTCTGAAATTTTTAGCTTTTTCCTGCTAATCCTAGCATGATAAAGAAGATTCAAAGAGAGTGAGATGCCAGCTCCTTTCATTCAGTCAGTAGCTTCAAACATTTCTGGTATATGAAAAACATGTTTTTCAATGGCAAAAATCAATGAATATTGTAAATGCACAAACAGTAATATCTCCACATTGCAAGGTGCAATTCTGAAATTTTTTGCTTTTTCCTGCTAATCCTAGCATGATAAAGAAGATTCAAAGAGAGTGAGATGCCAGCTCCTTTCATTCAGTCAGTAGCTTCAAACATTTCTGGTATATGAAAAACATGTTTTTCAATGGCAAAAATCAATGAATATTGTAAATGCACAAACAGTAATATCTCCACATTGCACGGTGCAATTCTGAAATTTTTAGCTTTTTCCTGCTAATCCTAGCATGATAAAGAAGATTCAAAGAGAGTGAGATGCCAGCTCCTTTCATTCAGTCAGTAGCTTCAAACATTTCTGGTATATGAAAAACATGTTTTTCAATGGCAAAAATCAATGAATATTGTAAATGCACAAACAGTAATATCTCCACATTGCACGGTGCAATTCTGAAATTTTTTGCTTTTTCCTGTTAATCCTAGCAGGATAAAGAAGATTCAAAGAGAGTGAGATGCCAGCTCCTTTCATTCAGTCAGTAGCTTCAAACATTTCTGGACGTTTTTCAATGGCAAAAATCAATGAATATTGTAAATGCACAAACAGTAATATCTCCACATTGCACGGTGCAATTCTGAAATTTTTAGCTTTTTCCTGTTAATCCTAGCATGATAAAGAAGATTCAAAGAATGTGAGATGCCAGCTCCTTTCATTCAGTCAGTAGCTTCAAACATTTCTGGACGTTTTTCAATGGCAAAAATCAATGAATATTGTAAATGCACAAACAGTAATATCTCCACATTGCACGGTGCAATTCTGAAATTTTTAGCTTTTTCCTGTTAATCCTAGCATGATAAAGAAGATTCAAAGAGAGTGAGATGCCAGCTCCTTTCATTCAGTCAGTAGCTTCAAACATTTCTGGTATATGAAAAACATGTTTTTCAATGGCAAAAATCAATGAATATTGTAAATGCACAAACAGTAATATCTCCACATTGCACGGTGCAATTCTGAAATTTTTAGCTTTTTCCTGTTAATCCTAGCATGATAAAGAAGATTCAAAGAGAGTGAGATGCCAGCTCCTTTCATTCAGTCAGTAGCTTCAAACATTTCTGGTATATGAAAAACATGTTTTTCAATGGCAAAAATCAATGAATATTGTAAATGCACAAACAGTAATATCTCCACATTGCAAGGTGCAATTCTGAAATTTTTAGCTTTTTCCTGTTAATCCTAGCATGATAAAGAAGATTCAAAGAGAGTGAGATGCCAGCTCCTTTCATTCAGTCAGTAGCTTCAAACATTTCTGGTATATGAAAAACATGTTTTTCAATGGCAAAAATCAATGAATATTGTAAATGCACAAACAGTAATATCTCCACATTGCAAGGTGCAATTCTGAAATTTTTTGCTTTTTCCTGTTAATCCTAGCATGATAAAGAAGATTCAAAGAGAGTGAGATGCCAGCTCCTTTCATTCAGTCAGTAGCTTCAAACATTTCTGGTATATGAAAAACATGTTTTTCAATGGCAAAAATCAATGAATATTGTAAATGCACAAACAGTAATATCTCCACATTGCACGGTGCAATTCTGAAATTTTTAGCTTTTTCCTGTTAATCCTAGCATGATAAAGAAGATTCAAAGAGAGTGAGATGCCAGCTCCTTTCATTCAGTCAGTAGCTTCAAACATTTCTGGACGTTTTTCAATGGCAAAAATCAATGAATATTGTAAATGCACAAACAGTAATATCTCCACATTGCACGGTGCAATTCTGAAATTTTTAGCTTTTTCCTGCTAATCCTAGCATGATAAAGAAGATTCAAAGAGAGTGAGATGCCAGCTCCTTTCATTCAGTCAGTAGCTTCAAACATTTCTGGTATATGAAAAACATGTTTTTCAATGGCAAAAATCAATGAATATTGTAAATGCACAAACAGTAATATCTCCACATTGCACGGTGCAATTCTGAAATTTTTTGCTTTTTCCTGTTAATCCTAGCATGATAAAGAAGATTCAAAGAGAGTGAGATGCCAGCTCCTTTCATTCAGTCAGTAGCTTCAAACATTTCTGGACGTTTTTCAATGGCAAAAATCAATGAATATTGTAAATGCACAAACAGTAATATCTCCACATTGCACGGTGCAATTCTGAAATTTTTTGCTTTTTCCTGCTAATCCTAGCATGATAAAGAAGATTCAAAGAGAGTGAGATGCCAGCTCCTTTCATTCAGTCAGTAGCTTCAAACATTTCTGGTATATGAAAAACATGTTTTTCAATGGCAAAAATCAATGAATATTGTAAATGCACAAACAGTAATATCTCCACATTGCACGGTGCAATTCTGAAATTTTTAGCTTTTTCCTGTTAATCCTAGCATGATAAAGAAGATTCAAAGAGAGTGAGATGCCAGCTCCTTTCATTCAGTCAGTAGCTTCAAACATTTCTGGACGTTTTTCAATGGCAAAAATCAATGAATATTGTAAATGCACAAACAGTAATATCTCCACATTGCACGGTGCAATTCTGAAATTTTTAGCTTTTTCCTGCTAATCCTAGCATGATAAAGAAGATTCAAAGAGAGTGAGATGCCAGCTCCTTTCATTCAGTCAGTAGCTTCAAACATTTCTGGTATATGAAAAACATGTTTTTCAATGGCAAAAATCAATGAATATTGTAAATGCACAAACAGTAATATCTCCACATTGCACGGTGCAATTCTGAAATTTTTTGCTTTTTCCTGCTAATCCTAGCATGATAAAGAAGATTCAAAGAGAGTGAGATGCCAGCTCCTTTCATTCAGTCAGTAGCTTCAAACATTTCTGGACGTTTTTCAATGGCAAAAATCAATGAATATTGTAAATGCACAAACAGTAATATCTCCACATTGCAAGGTGCAATTCTGAAATTTTTTGCTTTTTCCTGTTAATCCTAGCATGATAAAGAAGATTCAAAGAGAGTGAGATGCCAGCTCCTTTCATTCAGTCAGTAGCTTCAAACATTTCTGGTATATGAAAAACATGTTTTTCAATGGCAAAAATCAATGAATATTGTAAATGCACAAACAGTAATATCTCCACATTGCAAGGTGCAATTCTGAAATTTTTAGCTTTTTCCTGCTAATCCTAGCATGATAAAGAAGATTCAAAGAGAGTGAGATGCCAGCTCCTTTCATTCAGTCAGTAGCTTCAAACATTTCTGGTATATGAAAAACATGTTTTTCAATGGCAAAAATCAATGAATATTGTAAATGCACAAACAGTAATATCTCCACATTGCAAGGTGCAATTCTGAAATTTTTAGCTTTTTCCTGCTAATCCTAGCATGATAAAGAAGATTCAAAGAGAGTGAGATGCCAGCTCCTTTCATTCAGTCAGTAGCTTCAAACATTTCTGGTATATGAAAAACATGTTTTTCAATGGCAAAAATCAATGAATATTGTAAATGCACAAACAGTAATATCTCCACATTGCACGGTGCAATTCTGAAATTTTTAGCTTTTTCCTGTTAATCCTAGCATGATAAAGAAGATTCAAAGAGAGTGAGATGCCAGCTCCTTTCATTCAGTCAGTAGCTTCAAACATTTCTGGTATATGAAAAACATGTTTTTCAATGGCAAAAATCAATGAATATTGTAAATGCACAAACAGTAATATCTCCACATTGCACGGTGCAATTCTGAAATTTTTAGCTTTTTCCTGTTAATCCTAGCATGATAAAGAAGATTCAAAGAGAGTGAGATGCCAGCTCCTTTCATTCAGTCAGTAGCTTCAAACATTTCTGGTATATGAAAAACATGTTTTTCAATGGCAAAAATCAATGAATATTGTAAATGCACAAACAGTAATATCTCCACATTGCACGGTGCAATTCTGAAATTTTTTGCTTTTTCCTGCTAATCCTAGCATGATAAAGAAGATTCAAAGAGAGTGAGATGCCAGCTCCTTTCATTCAGTCAGTAGCTTCAAACATTTCTGGACGTTTTTCAATGGCAAAAATCAATGAATATTGTAAATGCACAAACAGTAATATCTCCACATTGCACGGTGCAATTCTGAAATTTTTTGCTTTTTCCTGCTAATCCTAGCATGATAAAGAAGATTCAAAGAGAGTGAGATGCCATCTCCTTTCATTCAGTCAGTAGCTTCAAACATTTCTGGACGTTTTTCAATGGCAAAAATCAATGAATATTGTAAATGCACAAACAGTAATATCTCCACATTGCACGGTGCAATTCTGAAATTTTTAGCTTTTTCCTGTTAATCCTAGCATGATAAAGAAGATTCAAAGAGAGTGAGATGCCAGCTCCTTTCATTCAGTCAGTAGCTTCAAACATTTCTGGACGTTTTTCAATGGCAAAAATCAATGAATATTGTAAATGCACAAACAGTAATATCTCCACATTGCACGGTGCAATTCTGAAATTTTTTGCTTTTTCCTGCTAATCCTAGCATGATAAAGAAGATTCAAAGAGAGTGAGATGCCAGCTCCTTTCATTCAGTCAGTAGCTTCAAACATTTCTGGTATATGAAAAACATGTTTTTCAATGGCAAAAATCAATGAATATTGTAAATGCACAAACAGTAATATCTCCACATTGCAAGGTGCAATTCTGAAATTTTTAGCTTTTTCCTGTTAATCCTAGCATGATAAAGAAGATTCAAAGAGAGTGAGATGCCAGCTCCTTTCATTCAGTCAGTAGCTTCAAACTTTTCTGGTATATGAAAAACATGTTTTTCAATGGCAAAAATCAATGAATATTGTAAATGCACAAACAGTAATATCTCCACATTGCACGGTGCAATTCTGAAATTTTTAGCTTTTTCCTGTTAATCCTAGCATGATAAAGAAGATTCAAAGAGAGTGAGATGCCAGCTCCTTTCATTCAGTCAGTAGCTTCAAACATTTCTGGACGTTTTTCAATGGCAAAAATCAATGAATATTGTAAATGCACAAACAGTAATATCTCCACATTGCACGGTGCAATTCTGAAATTTTTAGCTTTTTCCTGTTAATCCTAGCATGATAAAGAAGATTCAAAGAGAGTGAGATGCCAGCTCCTTTCATTCAGTCAGTAGCTTCAAACATTTCTGGACGTTTTTCAATGGCAAAAATCAATGAATATTGTAAATGCACACACAGTAATATCTCCACATTGCACGGTGCAATTCTGAAATTTTTTGCTTTTTCCTGCTAATCCTAGCATGATAAAGAAGATTCAAAGAGAGTGAGATGCCAGCTCCTTTCATTCAGTCAGTAGCTTCAAACATTTCTGGTATATGAAAAACATGTTTTTCAATGGCAAAAATCAATGAATATTGTAAATGCACAAACAGTAATATCTCCACATTGCACGGTGCAATTCTGAAATTTTTAGCTTTTTCCTGCTAATCCTAGCATGATAAAGAAGATTCAAAGAGAGTGAGATGCCAGCTCCTTTCATTCAGTCAGTAGCTTCAAACATTTCTGGTATATGAAAAACATGTTTTTCAATGGCAAAAATCAATGAATATTGTAAATGCACAAACAGTAATATCTCCACATTGCAAGGTGCAATTCTGAATTTTTTTGCTTTTTCCTGCTAATCCTAGCATGATAAAGAAGATTCAAAGAGAGTGAGATGCCAGCTCCTTTCATTCAGTCAGTAGCTTCAAACATTTCTGGTATATGAAAAACATGTTTTTCAATGGCAAAAATCAATGAATATTGTAAATGCACAAACAGTAATATCTCCACATTGCACGGTGCAATTCTGAAATTTTTAGCTTTTTCCTGCTAATCCTAGCATGATAAAGAAGATTCAAAGAGAGTGAGATGCCAGCTCCTTTCATTCAGTCAGTAGCTTCAAACATTTCTGGTATATGAAAAACATGTTTTTCAATGGCAAAAATCAATGAATATTGTAAATGCACAAACAGTAATATCTCCACATTGCACGGTGCAATTCTGAAATTTTTTGCTTTTTCCTGTTAATCCTAGCATGATAAAGAAGATTCAAAGAGAGTGAGATGCCAGCTCCTTTCATTCAGTCAGTAGCTTCAAACATTTCTGGACGTTTTTCAATGGCAAAAATCAATGAATATTGTAAATGCACAAACAGTAATATCTCCACATTGCACGGTGCAATTCTGAAATTTTTAGCTTTTTCCTGTTAATCCTAGCATGATAAAGAAGATTCAAAGAGAGTGAGATGCCAGCTCCTTTCATTCAGTCAGTAGCTTCAAACATTTCTGGACGTTTTTCAATGGCAAAAATCAATGAATATTGTAAATGCACAAACAGTAATATCTCCACATTGCACGGTGCAATTCTGAAATTTTTAGCTTTTTCCTGTTAATCCTAGCATGATAAAGAAGATTCAAAGAGAGTGAGATGCCAGCTCCTTTCATTCAGTCAGTAGCTTCAAACATTTCTGGTATATGAAAAACATGTTTTTCAATGGCAAAAATCAATGAATATTGTAAATGCACAAACAGTAATATCTCCACATTGCACGGTGCAATTCTGAAATTTTTAGCTTTTTCCTGTTAATCCTAGCATGATAAAGAAGATTCAAAGAGAGTGAGATGCCAGCTCCTTTCATTCAGTCAGTAGCTTCAAACATTTCTGGTATATGAAAAACATGTTTTTCAATGGCAAAAATCAATGAATATTGTAAATGCACAAACAGTAATATCTCCACATTGCAAGGTGCAATTCTGAAATTTTTAGCTTTTTCCTGTTAATCCTAGCATGATAAAGAAGATTCAAAGAGAGTGAGATGCCAGCTCCTTTCATTCAGTCAGTAGCTTCAAACATTTCTGGTATATGAAAAACATGTTTTTCAATGGCAAAAATCAATGAATATTGTAAATGCACAAACAGTAATATCTCCACATTGCAAGGTGCAATTCTGAAATTTTTTGCTTTTTCCTGTTAATCCTAGCATGATAAAGAAGATTCAAAGAGAGTGAGATGCCAGCTCCTTTCATTCAGTCAGTAGCTTCAAACATTTCTGGTATATGAAAAACATGTTTTTCAATGGCAAAAATCAATGAATATTGTAAATGCACAAACAGTAATATCTCCACATTGCACGGTGCAATTCTGAAATTTTTAGCTTTTTCCTGTTAATCCTAGCATGATAAAGAAGATTCAAAGAGAGTGAGATGCCAGCTCCTTTCATTCAGTCAGTAGCTTCAAACATTTCTGGACGTTTTTCAATGGCAAAAATCAATGAATATTGTAAATGCACAAACAGTAATATCTCCACATTGCACGGTGCAATTCTGAAATTTTTAGCTTTTTCCTGCTAATCCTAGCATGATAAAGAAGATTCAAAGAGAGTGAGATGCCAGCTCCTTTCATTCAGTCAGTAGCTTCAAACATTTCTGGTATATGAAAAACATGTTTTTCAATGGCAAAAATCAATGAATATTGTAAATGCACAAACAGTAATATCTCCACATTGCACGGTGCAATTCTGAAATTTTTTGCTTTTTCCTGTTAATCCTAGCATGATAAAGAAGATTCAAAGAGAGTGAGATGCCAGCTCCTTTCATTCAGTCAGTAGCTTCAAACATTTCTGGACGTTTTTCAATGGCAAAAATCAATGAATATTGTAAATGCACAAACAGTAATATCTCCACATTGCACGGTGCAATTCTGAAATTTTTTGCTTTTTCCTGCTAATCCTAGCATGATAAAGAAGATTCAAAGAGAGTGAGATGCCAGCTCCTTTCATTCAGTCAGTAGCTTCAAACATTTCTGGTATATGAAAAACATGTTTTTCAATGGCAAAAATCAATGAATATTGTAAATGCACAAACAGTAATATCTCCACATTGCACGGTGCAATTCTGAAATTTTTAGCTTTTTCCTGTTAATCCTAGCATGATAAAAAAGATTCAAAGAGAGTGAGATGCCAGCTCCTTTCATTCAGTCAGTAGCTTCAAACATTTCTGGACGTTTTTCAATGGCAAAAATCAATGAATATTGTAAATGCACAAACAGTAATATCTCCACATTGCACGGTGCAATTCTGAAATTTTTTGCTTTTTCCTGCTAATCCTAGCATGATAAAGAAGATTCAAAGAGAGTGAGATGCCAGCTCCTTTCATTCAGTCAGTAGCTTCAAACATTTCTGGTATATGAAAAACATGTTTTTCAATGGCAAAAATCAATGAATATTGTAAATGCACAAACAGTAATATCTCCACATTGCACGGTGCAATTCTGAAATTTTTAGCTTTTTCCTGCTAATCCTAGCATGATAAAGAAGATTCAAAGAGAGTGAGATGCCAGCTCCTTTCATTCAGTCAGTAGCTTCAAACATTTCTGGTATATGAAAAACATGTTTTTCAATGGCAAAAATCAATGAATATTGTAAATGCACAAACAGTAATATCTCCACATTGCAAGGTGCAATTCTGAAATTTTTTGCTTTTTCCTGCTAATCCTAGCATGATAAAGAAGATTCAAAGAGAGTGAGATGCCAGCTCCTTTCATTCAGTCAGTAGCTTCAAACATTTCTGGTATATGAAAAACATGTTTTTCAATGGCAAAAATCAATGAATATTGTAAATGCACAAACAGTAATATCTCCACATTGCACGGTGCAATTCTGAAATTTTTAGCTTTTTCCTGCTAATCCTAGCATGATAAAGAAGATTCAAAGAGAGTGAGATGCCAGCTCCTTTCATTCAGTCAGTAGCTTCAAACATTTCTGGTATATGAAAAACATGTTTTTCAATGGCAAAAATCAATGAATATTGTAAATGCACAAACAGTAATATCTCCACATTGCACGGTGCAATTCTGAAATTTTTTGCTTTTTCCTGTTAATCCTAGCATGATAAAGAAGATTCAAAGAGAGTGAGATGCCAGCTCCTTTCATTCAGTCAGTAGCTTCAAACATTTCTGGACGTTTTTCAATGGCAAAAATCAATGAATATTGTAAATGCACAAACAGTAATATCTCCACATTGCACGGTGCAATTCTGAAATTTTTAGCTTTTTCCTGTTAATCCTAGCATGATAAAGAAGATTCAAAGAGAGTGAGATGCCAGCTCCTTTCATTCAGTCAGTAGCTTCAAACATTTCTGGACGTTTTTCAATGGCAAAAATCAATGAATATTGTAAATGCACAAACAGTAATATCTCCACATTGCATGGTGCAATTCTGAAATTTTTAGCTTTTTCCTGTTAATCCTAGCATGATAAAGAAGATTCAAAGAGAGTGAGATGCCAGCTCCTTTCATTCAGTCAGTAGCTTCAAACATTTCTGGTATATGAAAAACATGTTTTTCAATGGCAAAAATCAATGAATATTGTAAATGCACAAACAGTAATATCTCCACATTGCACGGTGCAATTCTGAAATTTTTAGCTTTTTCCTGTTAATCCTAGCATGATAAAGAAGATTCAAAGAGAGTGAGATGCCAGCTCCTTTCATTCAGTCAGTAGCTTCAAACATTTCTGGTATATGAAAAACATGTTTTTCAATGGCAAAAATCAATGAATATTGTAAATGCACAAACAGTAATATCTCCACATTGCAAGGTGCAATTCTGAAATTTTTAGCTTTTTCCTGTTAATCCTAGCATGATAAAGAAGATTCAAAGAGAGTGAGATGCCAGCTCCTTTCATTCAGTCAGTAGCTTCAAACATTTCTGGTATATGAAAAACATGTTTTTCAATGGCAAAAATCAATGAATATTGTAAATGCACAAACAGTAATATCTCCACATTGCAAGGTGCAATTCTGAAATTTTTTGCTTTTTCCTGTTAATCCTAGCATGATAAAGAAGATTCAAAGAGAGTGAGATGCCAGCTCCTTTCATTCAGTCAGTAGCTTCAAACATTTCTGGTATATGAAAAACATGTTTTTCAATGGCAAAAATCAATGAATATTGTAAATGCACAAACAGTAATATCTCCACATTGCACGGTGCAATTCTGAAATTTTTAGCTTTTTCCTGTTAATCCTAGCATGATAAAGAAGATTCAAAGAGAGTGAGATGCCAGCTCCTTTCATTCAGTCAGTAGCTTCAAACATTTCTGGACGTTTTTCAATGGCAAAAATCAATGAATATTGTAAATGCACAAACAGTAATATCTCCACATTGCACAGTGCAATTCTGAAATTTTTAGCTTTTTCCTGCTAATCCTAGCATGATAAAGAAGATTCAAAGAGAGTGAGATGCCAGCTCCTTTCATTCAGTCAGTAGCTTCAAACATTTCTGGTATATGAAAAACATGTTTTTCAATGGCAAAAATCAATGAATATTGTAAATGCACAAACAGTAATATCTCCACATTGCACGGTGCAATTCTGAAATTTTTTGCTTTTTCCTGTTAATCCTAGCATGATAAAGAAGATTCAAAGAGAGTGAGATGCCAGCTCCTTTCATTCAGTCAGTAGCTTCAAACATTTCTGGACGTTTTTCAATGGCAAAAATCAATGAATATTGTAAATGCACAAACAGTAATATCTCCACATTGCACGGTGCAATTCTGAAATTTTTTGCTTTTTCCTGCTAATCCTAGCATGATAAAGAAGGTTCAAAGAGAGTGAGATGCCAGCTCCTTTCATTCAGTCAGTAGCTTCAAACATTTCTGGTATATGAAAAACATGTTTTTCAATGGCAAAAATCAATGAATATTGTAAATGCACAAACAGTAATATCTCCACATTGCACGGTGCAATTCTGAAATTTTTAGCTTTTTCCTGTTAATCCTAGCATGATAAAGAAGATTCAAAGAGAGTGAGATGCCAGCTCCTTTCATTCAGTCAGTAGCTTCAAACATTTCTGGACGTTTTTCAATGGCAAAAATCAATGAATATTGTAAATGCACAAACAGTAATATCTCCACATTGCACGGTGCAATTCTGAAATTTTTAGCTTTTTCCTGCTAATCCTAGCATGATAAAGAAGATTCAAAGAGAGTGAGATGCCAGCTCCTTTCATTCAGTCAGTAGCTTCAAACATTTCTGGACGTTTTTCAATGGCAAAAATCAATGAATATTGTAAATGCACAAACAGTAATATCTCCACATTGCAAGGTGCAATTCTGAAATTTTTTGCTTTTTCCTGTTAATCCTAGCATGATAAAGAAGATTCAAAGAGAGTGAGATGCCAGCTCCTTTCATTCAGTCAGTAGCTTCAAACATTTCTGGTATATGAAAAACATGTTTTTCAATGGCAAAAATCAATGAATATTGTAAATGCACAAACAGTAATATCTCCACATTGCAAGGTGCAATTCTGAAATTTTTAGCTTTTTCCTGCTAATCCTAGCATGATAAAGAAGATTCAAAGAGAGTGAGATGCCAGCTCCTTTCATTCAGTCAGTAGCTTCAAACATTTCTGGTATATGAAAAACATGTTTTTCAATGGCAAAAATCAATGAATATTGTAAATGCACAAACAGTAATATCTCCACATTGCAAGGTGCAATTCTGAAATTTTTAGCTTTTTCCTGCTAATCCTAGCATGATAAAGAAGATTCAAAGAGAGTGAGATGCCAGCTCCTTTCATTCAGTCAGTAGCTTCAAACATTTCTGGTATATGAAAAACATGTTTTTCAATGGCAAAAATCAATGAATATTGTAAATGCACAAACAGTAATATCTCCACATTGCACGGTGCAATTCTGAAATTTTTAGCTTTTTCCTGTTAATCCTAGCATGATAAAGAAGATTCAAAGAGAGTGAGATGCCAGCTCCTTTCATTCAGTCAGTAGCTTCAAACATTTCTGGTATATGAAAAACATGTTTTTCAATGGCAAAAATCAATGAATATTGTAAATGCACAAACAGTAATATCTCCACATTGCACGGTGCAATTCTGAAATTTTTAGCTTTTTCCTGTTAATCCTAGCATGATAAAGAAGATTCAAAGAGAGTGAGATGCCAGCTCCTTTCATTCAGTCAGTAGCTTCAAACATTTCTGGTATATGAAAAACATGTTTTTCAATGGCAAAAATCAATGAATATTGTAAATGCACAAACAGTAATATCTCCACATTGCACGGTGCAATTCTGAAATTTTTTGCTTTTTCCTGCTAATCCTAGCATGATAAAGAAGATTCAAAGAGAGTGAGATGCCAGCTCCTTTCATTCAGTCAGTAGCTTCAAACATTTCTGGACGTTTTTCAATGGCAAAAATCAATGAATATTGTAAATGCACAAACAGTAATATCTCCACATTGCACGGTGCAATTCTGAAATTTTTTGCTTTTTCCTGCTAATCCTAGCATGATAAAGAAGATTCAAAGAGAGTGAGATGCCAGCTCCTTTCATTCAGTCAGTAGCTTCAAACATTTCTGGACGTTTTTCAATGGCAAAAATCAATGAATATTGTAAATGCACAAACAGTAATATCTCCACATTGCACGGTGCAATTCTGAAATTTTTAGCTTTTTCCTGTTAATCCTAGCATGATAAAGAAGATTCAAAGAGAGTGAGATGCCAGCTCCTTTCATTCAGTCAGTAGCTTCAAACATTTCTGGACGTTTTTCAATGGCAAAAATCAATGAATATTGTAAATGCACAAACAGTAATATCTCCACATTGCACGGTGCAATTCTGAAATTTTTTGCTTTTTCCTGCTAATCCTAGCATGATAAAGAAGATTCAAAGAGAGTGAGATGCCAGCTCCTTTCATTCAGTCAGTAGCTTCAAACATTTCTGGTATATGAAAAACATGTTTTTCAATGGCAAAAATCAATGAATATTGTAAATGCACAAACAGTAATATCTCCACATTGCAAGGTGCAATTCTGAAATTTTTAGCTTTTTCCTGTTAATCCTAGCATGATAAAGAAGATTCAAAGAGAGTGAGATGCCAGCTCCTTTCATTCAGTCAGTAGCTTCAAACATTTCTGGTATATGAAAAACATGTTTTTCAATGGCAAAAATCAATGAATATTGTAAATGCACAAACAGTAATATCTCCACATTGCACGGTGCAATTCTGAAATTTTTAGCTTTTTCCTGTTAATCCTAGCATGATAAAGAAGATTCAAAGAGAGTGAGATGCCAGCTCCTTTCATTCAGTCAGTAGCTTCAAACATTTCTGGACGTTTTTCAATGGCAAAAATCAATGAATATTGTAAATGCACAAACAGTAATATCTCCACATTGCACGGTGCAATTCTGAAATTTTTTGCTTTTTCCTGCTAATCCTAGCATGATAAAGAAGATTCAAAGAGAGTGAGATGCCAGCTCCTTTCATTCAGTCAGTAGCTTCAAACATTTCTGGTATATGAAAAACATGTTTTTCAATGGCAAAAATCAATGAATATTGTAAATGCACAAACAGTAATATCTCCACATTGCAAGGTGCAATTCTGAAATTTTTAGCTTTTTCCTGTTAATCCTAGCATGATAAAGAAGATTCAAAGAGAGTGAGATGCCAGCTCCTTTCATTCAGTCAGTAGCTTCAAACATTTCTGGTATATGAAAAACATGTTTTTCAATGGCAAAAATCAATGAATATTGTAAATGCACAAACAGTAATATCTCCACATTGCAAGGTGCAATTCTGAAATTTTTTGCTTTTTCCTGCTAATCCTAGCATGATAAAGAAGATTCAAAGAGAGTGAGATGCCAGCTCCTTTCATTCAGTCAGTAGCTTCAAACATTTCTGGTATATGAAAAACATGTTTTTCAATGGCAAAAATCAATGAATATTGTAAATGCACAAACAGTAATATCTCCACATTGCAAGGTGCAATTCTGAAATTTTTAGCTTTTTCCTGCTAATCCTAGCATGATAAAGAAGATTCAAAGAGAGTGAGATGCCAGCTCCTTTCATTCAGTCAGTAGCTTCAAACATTTCTGGTATATGAAAAACATGTTTTTCAATGGCAAAAATCAATGAATATTGTAAATGCACAAACAGCAATATCTCCACATTGCACGGTGCAATTCTGAAATTTTTTGCTTTTTCCTGCTAATCCTAGCATGATAAAGAAGATTCAAAGAGAGTGAGATGCCAGCTCCTTTCATTCAGTCAGTAGCTTCAAACATTTCTGGTATATGAAAAACATGTTTTTCAATGGCAAAAATCAATGAATATTGTAAATGCACAAACAGTAATATCTCCACATTGCACGGTGCAATTCTGAAATTTTTTGCTTTTTCCTGCTAATCCTAGCATGATAAAGAAGATTCAAAGAGAGTGAGATGCCAGCTCCTTTCATTCAGTCAGTAGCTTCAAACATTTCTGGACGTTTTTCAATGGCAAAAATCAATGAATATTGTAAATGCACAAACAGTAATATCTCCACATTGCAAGGTGCAATTCTGAAATTTTTTGCTTTTTCCTGCTAATCCTAGCATGATAAAGAATATTCAAAGAGAGTGAGATGCCAGCTCCTTTCATTCAGTCAGTAGCTTCAAACATTTCTGGTATATGAAAAACATGTTTTTCAATGGCAAAAATCAATGAATATTGTAAATGCACAAACAGTAATATCTCCACATTGCACGGTGCAATTCTGAAATTTTTAGCTTTTTCCTGTTAATCCTAGCATGATAAAGAAGATTCAAAGAGAGTGAGATGCCAGCTCCTTTCATTCAGTCAGTAGCTTCAAACATTTCTGGTATATGAAAAACATGTTTTTCAATGGCAAAAATCAATGAATATTGTAAATGCACAAACAGTAATATCTCCACATTGCACGGTGCAATTCTGAAATTTTTTGCTTTTTCCTGCTAATCCTAGCATGATAAAGAAGATTCAAAGAGAGTGAGATGCCAGCTCCTTTCATTCAGTCAGTAGCTTCAAACATTTCTGGACGTTTTTCAATGGCAAAAATCAATGAATATTGTAAATGCACAAACAGTAATATCTCCACATTGCACGGTGCAATTCTGAAATTTTTAGCTTTTTCCTGTTAATCCTAGCATGATAAAGAAGATTCAAAGAGAGTGAGATGCCAGCTCCTTTCATTCAGTCAGTAGCTTCAAACATTTCTGGTATATGAAAAACATGTTTTTCAATGGCAAAAATCAATGAATATTGTAAATGCACAAACAGTAATATCTCCACATTGCAAGGTGCAATTCTGAAATTTTTTGCTTTTTCCTGCTAATCCTAGCATGATAAAGAAGATTCAAAGAGAGTGAGATGCCAGCTCCTTTCATTCAGTCAGTAGCTTCAAACATTTCTGGACGTTTTTCAATGGCAAAAATCAATGAATATTGTAAATGCACAAACAGTAATATCTCCACATTGCAAGGTGCAATTCTGAAATTTTTAGCTTTTTCCTGTTAATCCTAGCATGATAAAGAAGATTCAAAGAGAGTGAGATGCCAGCTCCTTTCATTCAGTCAGTAGCTTCAAACATTTCTGGTATATGAAAAACATGTTTTTCAATGGCAAAAATCAATGAATATTGTAAATGCACAAACAGTAATATCTCCACATTGCAAGGTGCAATTCTGAAATTTTTTGCTTTTTCCTGCTAATCCTAGCATGATAAAGAAGATTCAAAGAGAGTGAGATGCCAGCTCCTTTCATTCAGTCAGTAGCTTCAAACATTTCTGGACGTTTTTCAATGGCAAAAATCAATGAATATTGTAAATGCACAAACAGTAATATCTCCACATTGCAAGGTGCAATTCTGAAATTTTTAGCTTTTTCCTGTTAATCCTAGCATGATAAAGAAGATTCAAAGAGAGTGAGATGCCAGCTCCTTTCATTCAGTCAGTAGCTTCAAACATTTCTGGTATATGAAAAACATGTTTTTCAATGGCAAAAATCAATGAATATTGTAAATGCACAAACAGTAATATCTCCACATTGCACGGTGCAATTCTGAAATTTTTTGCTTTTTCCTGCTAATCCTAGCATGATAAAGAAGATTCAAAGAGAGTGAGATGCCAGCTCCTTTCATTCAGTCAGTAGCTTCAAACATTTCTGGACGTTTTTCAATGGCAAAAATCAATGAATATTGTAAATGCACAAACAGTAATATCTCCACATTGCAAGGTGCAATTCTGAAATTTTTTGCTTTTTCCTGCTAATCCTAGCATGATAAAGAAGATTCAAAGAGAGTGAGATGCCAGCTCCTTTCATTCAGTCAGTAGCTTCAAACATTTCTGGTATATGAAAAACATGCTTTTCAATGGCAAAAATCAATGAATATTGTAAATGCACAAACAGTAATATCTCCACATTGCAAGGTGCAATTCTGAAATTTTTTGCTTTTTCCTGCTAATCCTAGCATGATAAAGAAGATTCAAAGAGAGTGAGATGCCAGCTCCTTTCATTCAGTCAGTAGCTTCAAACATTTCTGGTATATGAAAAACATGTTTTTCAATGGCAAAAATCAATGAATATTGTAAATGCACAAACAGTAATATCTCCACATTGCACGGTGCAATCCTGAAATTTTTAGCTTTTTCCTGTTAATCCTAGCATGATAAAGAAGATTCAAAGAGAGTGAGATGCCAGCTCCTTTCATTCAGTCAGTAGCTTCAAACATTTCTGGTATATGAAAAACATGTTTTTCAATGGCAAAAATCAATGAATATTGTAAATGCACAAACAGTAATATCTCCACATTGCAAGGTGCAATTCTGAAATTTTTTGCTTTTTCCTGCTAATCCTAGCATGATAAAGAAGATTCAAAGAGAGTGAGATGCCAGCTCCTTTCATTCAGTCAGTAGCTTCAAACATTTCTGGTATATGAAAAACATGTTTTTCAATGGCAAAAATCAATGAATATTGTAAATGCACAAACAGTAATATCTCCACATTGCAAGGTGCAATTCTGAAATTTTTAGCTTTTTCCTGTTAATCCTAGCATGATAAAGAAGATTCAAAGAGAGTGAGATGCCAGCTCCTTTCATTCAGTCAGTAGCTTCAAACATTTCTGGACGTTTTTCAATGGCAAAAATCAATGAATATTGTAAATGCACAAACAGTAATATCTCCACATTGCACGGTGCAATTCTGAAATTTTTAGCTTTTTCCTGTTAATCCTAGCATGATAAAGAAGATTCAAAGAGAGTGAGATGCCAGCTCCTTTCATTCAGTCAGTAGCTTCAAACATTTCTGGACGTTTTTCAATGGCAAAAATCAATGAATATTGTAAATGCACAAACAGTAATATCTCCACATTGCACGGTGCAATTCTGAAATTTTTTGCTTTTTCCTGCTAA
The DNA here is from genome assembly GCF_046119375.1 of Phyllobates terribilis. Classification (NCBI taxonomy): domain Eukaryota; kingdom Metazoa; phylum Chordata; class Amphibia; order Anura; family Dendrobatidae; genus Phyllobates; species Phyllobates terribilis. The sequence continues at coordinate 69,167 of NW_027365475.1, forward strand.
TCCTAGCATGATAAAGAAGATTCAAAGAGAGTGAGATTCCAGCTCCTTTCATTCAGTCAGTAGCTTCAAACATTTCTGGTATATGAAAAACATGTTTTTCAATGGCAAAAATCAATGAATATTGTAAATGCACAAACAGTAATATCTCCACATTGCAAGGTGCAATTCTGAAATTTTTAGCTTTTTCCTGTTAATCCTAGCATGATAAAGAAGATTCAAAGAGAGTGAGATGCCAGCTCCTTTCATTCAGTCAGTAGCTTCAAACATTTCTGGTATATGAAAAACATGTTTTTCAATGGCAAAAATCAATGAATATTGTAAATGCACAAACAGTAATATCTCCACATTGCAAGGTGCAATTCTGAAATTTTTTGCTTTTTCCTGCTAATCCTAGCATGATAAAGAAGATTCAAAGAGAGTGAGATGCCAGCTCCTTTCATTCAGTCAGTAGCTTCAAACATTTCTGGTATATGAAAAACATGTTTTTCAATGGCAAAAATCAATGAATATTGTAAATGCACAAACAGTAATATCTCCACATTGCACGGTGCAATTCTGAAATTTTTAGCTTTTTCCTGTTAATCCTAGCATGATAAAGAAGATTCAAAGAGAGTGAGATGCCAGCTCCTTTCATTCAGTCAGTAGCTTCAAACATTTCTGGTATATGAAAAACATGTTTTTCAATGGCAAAAATCAATGAATATTGTAAATGCACAAACAGTAATATCTCCACATTGCAAGGTGCAATTCTGAAATTTTTTGCTTTTTCCTGCTAATCCTAGCATGATAAAGAAGATTCAAAGAGAGTGAGATGCCAGCTCCTTTCATTCAGTCAGTAGCTTCAAACATTTCTGGACGTTTTTCAATGGCAAAAATCAATGAATATTGTAAATGCACAAACAGTAATATCTCCACATTGCAAGGTGCAATTCTGAAATTTTTAGCTTTTTCCTGTTAATCCTAGCATGGTAAAGAAGATTCAAAGAGAGTGAGATGCCAGCTCCTTTCATTCAGTCAGTAGCTTCAAACATTTCTGGTATATGAAAAACATGTTTTTCAATGGCAAAAATCAATGAATATTGTAAATGCACAAACAGTAATATCTCCACATTGCAAGGTGCAATTCTGAAATTTTTTGCTTTTTCCTGCTAATCCTAGCATGATAAAGAAGATTCAAAGAGAGTGAGATGCCAGCTCCTTTCATTCAGTCAGTAGCTTCAAACATTTCTGGTCGTTTTTCAATGGCAAAAATCAATGAATATTGTAAATGCACAAACAGTAATATCTCCACATTGCACGGTGCAATTCTGAAATTTTTAGCTTTTTCCTGTTAATCCTAGCATGATAAAGAAGATTCAAAGAGAGTGAGATGCCAGCTCCTTTCATTCAGTCAGTAGCTTCAAACATTTCTGGACGTTTTTCAATGGCAAAAATCAATGAATATTGTAAATGCACAAACAGTAATATCTCCACATTGCAAGGTGCAATTCTGAAATTTTTAGCTTTTTCCTGTTAATCCTAGCATGATAAAGAAGATTCAAAGAGAGTGAGATGCCAGCTCCTTTCATTCAGTCAGTAGCTTCAAACATTTCTGGTATATGAAAAACATGTTTTTCAATGGCAAAAATCAATGAATATTGTAAATGCACAAACAGTAATATCTCCACATTGCAAGGTGCAATTCTGAAATTTTTAGCTTTTTCCTGCTAATCCTAGCATGATAAAGAAGATTCAAAGAGAGTGAGATGCCAGCTCCTTTCATTCAGTCAGTAGCTTCAAACATTTCTGGTATATGAAAAACATGTTTTTCAATGGCAAAAATCAATGAATATTGTAAATCACAAACAGTAATATCTCCACATTGCAAGGTGCAATTCTGAAATTTTTAGCTTTTTCCTGCTAATCCTAGCATGATAAAGAAGATTCAAAGAGAGTGAGATGCCAGCTCCTTTCATTCAGTCAGTAGCTTCAAACATTTCTGGTATATGAAAAACATGTTTTTCAATGGCAAAAATCAATGAATATTGTAAATGCACAAACAGTAATATCTCCACATTGCAAGGTGCAATTCTGAAATTTTTAGCTTTTTCCTGTTAATCCTAGCATGATAAAGAAGATTCAAAGAGAGTGAGATGCCAGCTCCTTTCATTCAGTCAGTAGCTTCAAACATTTCTGGACGTTTTTCAATGGCAAAAATCAATGAATATTGTAAATGCACAAACAGTAATATCTCCACATTGCACGGTGCAATTCTGAAATTTTTAGCTTTTTCCTGTTAATCCTAGCATGATAAAGAAGATTCAAAGAGAGTGAGATGCCAGCTCCTTTCATTCAGTCAGTAGCTTCAAACATTTCTGGACGTTTTTCAATGGCAAAAATCAATGAATATTGTAAATGCACAAACAGTAATATCTCCACATTGCACGGTGCAATTCTGAAATTTTTTGCTTTTTCCTGCTAATCCTAGCATGATAAAGAAGATTCAAAGAGAGTGAGATTCCAGCTCCTTTCATTCAGTCAGTAGCTTCAAACATTTCTGGTATATGAAAAACATGTTTTTCAATGGCAAAAATCAATGAATATTGTAAATGCACAAACAGTAATATCTCCACATTGCAAGGTGCAATTCTGAAATTTTTAGCTTTTTCCTGTTAATCCTAGCATGATAAAGAAGATTCAAAGAGAGTGAGATGCCAGCTCCTTTCATTCAGTCAGTAGCTTCAAACATTTCTGGTATATGAAAAACATGTTTTTCAATGGCAAAAATCAATGAATATTGTAAATGCACAAACAGTAATATCTCCACATTGCAAGGTGCAATTCTGAAATTTTTTGCTTTTTCCTGCTAATCCTAGCATGATAAAGAAGATTCAAAGAGAGTGAGATGCCAGCTCCTTTCATTCAGTCAGTAGCTTCAAACATTTCTGGTATATGAAAAACATGTTTTTCAATGGCAAAAATCAATGAATATTGTAAATGCACAAACAGTAATATCTCCACATTGCACGGTGCAATTCTGAAATTTTTAGCTTTTTCCTGTTAATCCTAGCATGATAAAGAAGATTCAAAGAGAGTGAGATGCCAGCTCCTTTCATTCAGTCAGTAGCTTCAAACATTTCTGGTATATGAAAAACATGTTTTTCAATGGCAAAAATCAATGAATATTGTAAATGCACAAACAGTAATATCTCCACATTGCAAGGTGCAATTCTGAAATTTTTTGCTTTTTCCTGCTAATCCTAGCATGATAAAGAAGATTCAAAGAGAGTGAGATGCCAGCTCCTTTCATTCAGTCAGTAGCTTCAAACATTTCTGGACGTTTTTCAATGGCAAAAATCAATGAATATTGTAAATGCACAAACAGTAATATCTCCACATTGCAAGGTGCAATTCTGAAATTTTTAGCTTTTTCCTGTTAATCCTAGCATGGTAAAGAAGATTCAAAGAGAGTGAGATGCCAGCTCCTTTCATTCAGTCAGTAGCTTCAAACATTTCTGGTATATGAAAAACATGTTTTTCAATGGCAAAAATCAATGAATATTGTAAATGCACAAACAGTAATATCTCCACATTGCAAGGTGCAATTCTGAAATTTTTTGCTTTTTCCTGCTAATCCTAGCATGATAAAGAAGATTCAAAGAGAGTGAGATGCCAGCTCCTTTCATTCAGTCAGTAGCTTCAAACATTTCTGGACGTTTTTCAATGGCAAAAATCAATGAATATTGTAAATGCACAAACAGTAATATCTCCACATTGCACGGTGCAATTCTGAAATTTTTAGCTTTTTCCTGTTAATCCTAGCATGATAAAGAAGATTCAAAGAGAGTGAGATGCCAGCTCCTTTCATTCAGTCAGTAGCTTCAAACATTTCTGGACGTTTTTCAATGGCAAAAATCAATGAATATTGTAAATGCACAAACAGTAATATCTCCACATTGCAAGGTGCAATTCTGAAATTTTTAGCTTTTTCCTGTTAATCCTAGCATGATAAAGAAGATTCAAAGAGAGTGAGATGCCAGCTCCTTTCATTCAGTCAGTAGCTTCAAACATTTCTGGTATATGAAAAACATGTTTTTCAATGGCAAAAATCAATGAATATTGTAAATGCACAAACAGTAATATCTCCACATTGCAAGGTGCAATTCTGAAATTTTTAGCTTTTTCCTGCTAATCCTAGCATGATAAAGAAGATTCAAAGAGAGTGAGATGCCAGCTCCTTTCATTCAGTCAGTAGCTTCAAACATTTCTGGTATATGAAAAACATGTTTTTCAATGGCAAAAATCAATGAATATTGTAAATCACAAACAGTAATATCTCCACATTGCAAGGTGCAATTCTGAAATTTTTAGCTTTTTCCTGCTAATCCTAGCATGATAAAGAAGATTCAAAGAGAGTGAGATGCCAGCTCCTTTCATTCAGTCAGTAGCTTCAAACATTTCTGGTATATGAAAAACATGTTTTTCAATGGCAAAAATCAATGAATATTGTAAATGCACAAACAGTAATATCTCCACATTGCACGGTGCAATTCTGAAATTTTTTGCTTTTTCCTGCTAATCCTAGCATGATAAAGAAGATTCAAAGAGAGTGAGATGCCAGCTCCTTTCATTCAGTCAGTAGCTTCAAACATTTCTGGACGTTTTTCAATGGCAAAAATCAATGAATATTGTAAATGCACAAACAGTAATATCTCCACATTGCACGGTGCAATTCTGAAATTTTTAGCTTTTTCCTGTTAATCCTAGCATGATAAAGAAGATTCAAAGAGAGTGAGATGCCAGCTCCTTTCATTCAGTCAGTAGCTTCAAACATTTCTGGTATATGAAAAACATGTTTTTCAATGGCAAAAATCAATGAATATTGTAAATGCACAAACAGTAATATCTCCACATTGCAAGGTGCAATTCTGAAATTTTTAGCTTTTTCCTGTTAATCCTAGCATGATAAAGAAGATTCAAAGAGAGTGAGATGCCAGCTCCTTTCATTCAGTCAGTAGCTTGAAACATTTCTGGTATATGAAAAACATGTTTTTCAATGGCAAAAATCAATGAATATTGTAAATGCACAAACAGTAATATCTCCACATTGCACGGTGCAATTCTGAAATTTTTAGCTTTTTCCTGTTAATCCTAGCATGATAAAGAAGATTCAAAGAGAGTGAGATGCCAGCTCCTTTCATTCAGTCAGTAGCTTCAAACATTTCTGGTATATGAAAAACATGTTTTTCAATGGCAAAAATCAATGAATATTGTAAATGCACAAACAGTAATATCTCCACATTGCAAGGTGCAATTCTGAAATTTTTTGCTTTTTCCTGCTAATCCTAGCATGATAAAGAAGATTCAAAGAGAGTGAGATGCCAGCTCCTTTCATTCAGTCAGTAGCTTCAAACATTCCTGGTATATGAAAAACATGTTTTTCAATGGCAAAAATCAATGAATATTGTAAATGCACAAACAGTAATATCTCCACATTGCACGGTGCAATTCTGAAATTTTTTGCTTTTTCCTGCTAATCCTAGCATGATAAAGAAGATTCAAAGAGAGTGAGATGCCAGCTCCTTTCATTCAGTCAGTAGCTTCAAACATTTCTGGACGTTTTTCAATGGCAAAAATCAATGAATATTATAAATGCACAAACAGTAATATCTCCACATTGCACGATGCAATTCTGAAATTTTTTGCTTTTTCCTGCTAATCCTAGCATGATAAAGAAGATTCAAAGAGAGTGAGATGCCAGCTCCTTTCATTCAGTCAGTAGCTTCAAACATTTCTGGTATATGAAAAACATGTTTTTCAATGGCAAAAATCAATGAATATTGTAAATGCACAAACAGTAATATCTCCACATTGCAAGGTGCAATTCTGAAATTTTTTGCTTTTTCCTGCTAATCCTAGCATGATAAAGAAGATTCAAAGAGAGTGAGATGCCAGCTCCTTTCATTCAGTCAGTAGCTTCAAACATTTCTGGTATATGAAAAACATGTTTTTCAATGGCAAAAATCAATGAATATTGTAAATGCACAAACAGTAATATCTCCACATTGCACGGTGCAATTCTGAAATTTTTAGCTTTTTCCTGCTAATCCTAGCATGATAAAGAAGATTCAAAGAGAGTGAGATGCCAGCTCCTTTCATTCAGTCAGTAGCTTCAAACATTTCTGGTATATGAAAAACATGTTTTTCAATGGCAAAAATCAATGAATATTGTAAATGCACAAACAGTAATATCTCCACATTGCAAGGTGCAATTCTGAAATTTTTAGCTTTTTCCTGTTAATCCTAGCATGATAAAGAAGATTCAAAGAGAGTGAGATGCCAGCTCCTTTCATTCAGTCAGTAGCTTCAAACATTTCTGGTATATGAAAAACATGTTTTTCAATGGCAAAAATCAATGAATATTGTAAATGCACAAACAGTAATATCTCCACATTGCACGGTGCAATTCTGAAATTTTTTGCTTTTTCCTGCTAATCCTAGCATGATAAAGAAGATTCAAAGAGAGTGAGATGCCAGCTCCTTTCATTCAGTCAGTAGCTTCAAACATTTCTGGTATATGAAAAACATGTTTTTCAATGGCAAAAATCAATGAATATTGTAAATGCACAAACAGTAATATCTCCACATTGCAAGGTGCAATTCTGAAATTTTTTGCTTTTTCCTGCTAATCCTAGCATGATAAAGAAGATTCAAAGAGAGTGAGATGCCAGCTCCTTTCATTCAGTCAGTAGCTTCAAACATTTCTGGTATATGAAAAACATGTTTTTCAATGGCAAAAATCAATGAATATTGTAAATGCACAAACAGTAATATCTCCACATTGCACGGTGCAATTCTGAAATTTTTTGCTTTTTCCTGTTAATCCTAGCATGATAAAGAAGATTCAAAGAGAGTGAGATGCCAGCTCCTTTCATTCAGTCAGTAGCTTCAAACATTTCTGGACGTTTTTCAATGGCAAAAATCAATGAATATTGTAAATGCACAAACAGTAATATCTCCACATTGCACGGTGCAATTCTGAAATTTTTTGCTTTTTCCTGCTAATCCTAGCATGATAAAGAAGATTCAAAGAGAGTGAGATGCCAGCTCCTTTCATTCAGTCAGTAGCTTCAAACATTTCTGGTATATGAAAAACATGTTTTTCAATGGCAAAAATCAATGAATATTGTAAATGCACAAACAGTAATATCTCCACATTGCAAGGTGCAATTCTGAAATTTTTTGCTTTTTCCTGCTAATCCTAGCATGATAAAGAAGATTCAAAGAGAGTGAGATGCCAGCTCCTTTCATTCAGTCAGTAGCTTCAAACATTTCTGGACGTTTTTCAATGGCAAAAATCAATGAATATTGTAAATGCACAAACAGTAATATCTCCACATTGCACGGTGCAATTCTGAAATTTTTAGCTTTTTCCTGTTAATCCTAGCATGATAAAGAAGATTCAAAGAGAGTGAGATGCCAGCTCCTTTCATTCAGTCAGTAGCTTCAAACATTTCTGGACGTTTTTCAATGGCAAAAATCAATGAATATTGTAAATGCACAAACAGTAATATCTCCACATTGCAAGGTGCAATTCTGAAATTTTTAGCTTTTTCCTGTTAATCCTAGCATGATAAAGAAGATTCAAAGAGAGTGAGATGCCAGCTCCTTTCATTCAGTCAGTAGCTTCAAACATTTCTGGTATATGAAAAACATGTTTTTCAATGGCAAAAATCAATGAATATTGTAAATGCACAAACAGTAATATCTCCACATTGCAAGGTGCAATTCTGAAATTTTTAGCTTTTTCCTGCTAATCCTAGCATGATAAAGAAGATTCAAAGAGAGTGAGATGCCAGCTCCTTTCATTCAGTCAGTAGCTTCAAACATTTCTGGTATATGAAAAACATGTTTTTCAATGGCAAAAATCAATGAATATTGTAAATGCACAAACAGTAATATCTCCACATTGCACGGTGCAATTCTGAAATTTTTAGCTTTTTCCTGTTAATCCTAGCATGATAAAGAAGATTCAAAGAGAGTGAGATGCCAGCTCCTTTCATTCAGTCAGTAGCTTCAAACATTTCTGGACGTTTTTCAATGGCAAAAATCAATGAATATTGTAAATGCACAAACAGTAATATCTCCACATTGCACGGTGCAATTCTGAAATTTTTAGCTTTTTCCTGCTAATCCTAGCATGATAAAGAAGATTCAAAGAGAGTGAGATGCCAGCTCCTTTCATTCAGTCAGTAGCTTCAAACATTTCTGGTATATGAAAAACATGTTTTTCAATGGCAAAAATCAATGAATATTGTAAATGCACAAACAGTAATATCTCCACATTGCACGGTGCAATTCTGAAATTTTTTGCTTTTTCCTGCTAATCCTAGCATGATAAAGAAGATTCAAAGAGAGTGAGATGCCAGCTCCTTTCATTCAGTCAGTAGCTTCAAACATTTCTGGACGTTTTTCAATGGCAAAAATCAATGAATATTGTAAATGCACAAACAGAAATATCTCCACATTGCAAGGTGCAATTCTGAAATTTTTTGCTTTTTCCTGTTAATCCTAGCATGATAAAGAAGATTCAAAGAGAGTGAGATGCCAGCTCCTTTCATTCAGTCAGTAGCTTCAAACATTTCTGGTATATGAAAAACATGTTTTTCAATGGCAAAAATCAATGAATATTGTAAATGCACAAACAGTAATATCTCCACATTGCAAGGTGCAATTCCGAAATTTTTAGCTTTTTCCTGCTAATCCTAGCATGATAAAGAAGATTCAAAGAGAGTGAGATGCCAGCTCCTTTCATTCAGTCAGTAGCTTCAAACATTTCTGGTATATGAAAAACATGTTTTTCAATGGCAAAAATCAATGAATATTGTAAATGCACAAACAGTAATATCTCCACATTGCAAGGTGCAATTCTGAAATTTTTAGCTTTTTCCTGCTAATCCTAGCATGATAAAGAAGATTCAAAGAGAGTGAGATGCCAGCTCCTTTCATTCAGTCAGTAGCTTCAAACATTTCTGGTATATGAAAAACATGTTTTTCAATGGCAAAAATCAATGAATATTGTAAATGCACAAACAGTAATATCTCCACATTGCACGGTGCAATTCTGAAATTTTTAGCTTTTTCCTGTTAATCCTAGCATGATAAAGAAGATTCAAAGAGAGTGAGATGCCAGCTCCTTTCATTCAGTCAGTAGCTTCAAACATTTCTGGTATATGAAAAACATGTTTTTCAATGGCAAAAATCAATGAATATTGTAAATGCACAAACAGTAATATCTCCACATTGCACGGTGCAATTCTGAAATTTTTAGCTTTTTCCTGTTAATCCTAGCATGATAAAGAAGATTCAAAGAGAGTGAGATGCCAGCTCCTTTCATTCAGTCAGTAGCTTCAAACATTTCTGGTATATGAAAAACATGTTTTTCAATGGCAAAAATCAATGAATATTGTAAATGCACAAACAGTAATATCTCCACATTGCACGGTGCAATTCTGAAATTTTTTGCTTTTTCCTGCTAATCCTAGCATGATAAAGAAGATTCAAAGAGAGTGAGATGCCAGCTCCTTTCATTCAGTCAGTAGCTTCAAACATTTCTGGACGTTTTTCAATGGCAAAAATCAATGAATATTGTAAATGCACAAACAGTAATATCTCCACATTGCACGGTGCAATTCTGAAATTTTTTGCTTTTTCCTGCTAATCCTAGCATGATAAAGAAGATTCAAAGAGAGTGAGATGCCAGCTCCTTTCATTCAGTCAGTAGCTTCAAACATTTCTGGACGTTTTTCAATGGCAAAAATCAATGAATATTGTAAATGCACAAACAGTAATATCTCCACATTGCACGGTGCAATTCTGAAATTTTTAGCTTTTTCCTGTTAATCCTAGCATGATAAAGAAGATTCAAAGAGAGTGAGATGCCAGCTCCTTTCATTCAGTCAGTAGCTTCAAACATTTCTGGACGTTTTTCAATGGCAAAAATCAATGAATATTGTAAATGCACAAACAGTAATATCTCCACATTGCACGGTGCAATTCTGAAATTTTTTGCTTTTTCCTGCTAATCCTAGCATGATAAAGAAGATTCAAAGAGAGTGAGATGCCAGCTCCTTTCATTCAGTCAGTAGCTTCAAACATTTCTGGTATATGAAAAACATGTTTTTCAATGGCAAAAATCAATGAATATTGTAAATGCACAAACAGTAATATCTCCACATTGCAAGGTGCAATTCTGAAATTTTTAGCTTTTTCCTGTTAATCCTAGCATGATAAAGAAGATTCAAAGAGAGTGAGATGCCAGCTCCTTTCATTCAGTCAGTAGCTTCAAACATTTCTGGTATATGAAAAACATGTTTTTCAATGGCAAAAATCAATGAATATTGTAAATGCACAAACAGTAATATCTCCACATTGCAAGGTGCAATTCTGAAATTTTTAGCTTTTTCCTGTTAATCCTAGCATGATAAAGAAGATTCAAAGAGAGTGAGATGCCAGCTCCTTTCATTCAGTCAGTAGCTTCAAACATTTCTGGTATATGAAAAACATGTTTTTCAATGGCAAAAATCAATGAATATTGTAAATGCACAAACAGTAATATCTCCACATTGCACGGTGCAATTCTGAAATTTTTAGCTTTTTCCTGTTAATCCTAGCATGATAAAGAAGATTCAAAGAGAGTGAGATGCCAGCTCCTTTCATTCAGTCAGTAGCTTCAAACATTTCTGGACGTTTTTCAATGGCAAAAATCAATGAATATTGTAAATGCACAAACAGTAATATCTCCACATTGCAAGGTGCAATTCTGAAATTTTTAGCTTTTTCCTGTTAATCCTAGCATGATAAAGAAGATTCAAAGAGAGTGAGATGCCAGCTCCTTTCATTCAGTCAGTAGCTTCAAACATTTCTGGTATATGAAAAACATGTTTTTCAATGGCAAAAATCAATGAATATTGTAAATGCACAAACAGTAATATCTCCACATTGCACGGTGCAATTCTGAAATTTTTAGCTTTTTCCTGTTAATCCTAGCATGATAAAGAAGATTCAAAGAGAGTGAGATGCCAGCTCCTTTCATTCAGTCAGTAGCTTCAAACATTTCTGGACGTTTTTCAATGGCAAAAATCAATGAATATTGTAAATGCACAAACAGTAATATCTCCACATTGCACGGTGCAATTCTGAAATTTTTTGCTTTTTCCTGCTAATCCTAGCATGATAAAGAAGATTCAAAGAGAGTGAGATGCCAGCTCCTTTCATTCAGTCAGTAGCTTCAAACATTTCTGGTATATGAAAAACATGTTTTTCAATGGCAAAAATCAATGAATATTGTAAATGCACAAACAGTAATATCTCCACATTGCAAGGTGCAATTCTGAAATTTTTAGCTTTTTCCTGCTAATCCTAGCATGATAAAGAAGATTCAAAGAGAGTGAGATGCCAGCTCCTTTCATTCAGTCAGTAGCTTCAAACATTTCTGGTATATGAAAAACATGTTTTTCAATGGCAAAAATCAATGAATATTGTAAATGCACAAACAGTAATATCTCCACATTGCAAGGTGCAATTCTGAAATTTTTAGCTTTTTCCTGCTAATCCTAGCATGATAAAGAAGATTCAAAGAGAGTGAGATGCCAGCTCCTTTCATTCAGTCAGTAGCTTCAAACATTTCTGGTATATGAAAAACATGTTTTTCAATGGCAAAAATCAATGAATATTGTAAATGCACAAACAGTAATATCTCCACATTGCAAGGAGCAATTCTGAAATTTTTTGCTTTTTCCTGCTAATCCTAGCATGATAAAGAAGATTCAAAGAGAGTGAGATGCCAGCTCCTTTCATTCAGTCAGTAGCTTCAAACATTTCTGGTATATGAAAAACATGTTTTTCAATGGCAAAAATCAATGAATATTGTAAATGCACAAACAGTAATATCTCCACATTGCACGGTGCAATTCTGAAATTTTTAGCTTTTTCCTGTTAATCCTAGCATGATAAAGAAGATTCAAAGAGAGTGAGATGCCAGCTCCTTTCATTCAGTCAGTAGCTTCAAACATTTCTGGACGTTTTTCAATGGCAAAAATCAATGAATATTGTAAATGCACAAACAGTAATATCTCCACATTGCACGGTGCAATTCTGAAATTTTTAGCTTTTTCCTGTTAATCCTAGCATGATAAAGAAGATTCAAAGAGAGTGAGATGCCAGCTCCTTTCATTCAGTCAGTAGCTTCAAACATTTCTGGACGTTTTTCAATGGCAAAAATCAATGAATATTGTAAATGCACAAACAGTAATATCTCCACATTGCAAGGTGCAATTCTGAAATTTTTTGCTTTTTCCTGTTAATCCTAGCATGATAAAGAAGATTCAAAGAGAGTGAGATGCCAGCTCCTTTCATTCAGTCAGTAGCTTCAAACATTTCTGGTATATGAAAAACATGTTTTTCAATGGCAAAAATCAATGAATATTGTAAATGCACAAACAGTAATATCTCCACATTGCAAGGTGCAATTCTGAAATTTTTAGCTTTTTCCTGCTAATCCTAGCATGATAAAGAAGATTCAAAGAGAGTGAGATGCCAGCTCCTTTCATTCAGTCAGTAGCTTCAAACATTTCTGGACGTTTTTCAATGGCAAAAATCAATGAATATTGTAAATGCACAAACAGTAATATCTCCACATTGCAAGGTGCAATTCTGAAATTTTTAGCTTTTTCCTGTTAATCCTAGCATGATAAAGAAGATTCAAAGAGAGTGAGATGCCAGCTCCTTTCATTCAGTCAGTAGCTTCAAACATTTCTGGTATATGAAAAACATGTTTTTCAATGGCAAAAATCAATGAATATTGTAAATGCACAAACAGTAATATCTCCACATTGCACGGTGCAATTCTGAAATTTTTAGCTTTTTCCTGCTAATCCTAGCATGATAAAGAAGATTCAAAGAGAGTGAGATGCCAGCTCCTTTCATTCAGTCAGTAGCTTCAAACATTTCTGGACGTTTTTCAATGGCAAAAATCAATGAATATTGTAAATGCACAAACAGTAATATCTCCACATTGCAAGGTGCAATTCTGAAATTTTTAGCTTTTTCCTGCTAATCCTAGCATGATAAAGAAGATTCAAAGAGAGTGAGATGCCAGCTCCTTTCATTCAGTCAGTAGCTTCAAACATTTCTGGACGTTTTTCAATGGCAAAAATCAATGAATATTGTAAATGCACAAACAGTAATATCTCCACATTGCACGGTGCAATTCTGAAATTTTTAGCTTTTTCCTGTTAATCCTAGCATGATAAAGAAGATTCAAAGAGAGTGAGATGCCAGCTCCTTTCATTCAGTCAGTAGCTTCAAACATTTCTGGTATATGAAAAACATGTTTTTCAATGGCAAAAATCAATGAATATTGTAAATGCACAAACAGTAATATCTCCACATTGCAAGGTGCAATTCTGAAATTTTTTGCTTTTTCCTGTTAATCCTAGCATGATAAAGAAGATTCAAAGAGAGTGAGATGCCAGCTCCTTTCATTCAGTCAGTAGCTTCAAACATTTCTGGTATATGAAAAACATGTTTTTCAATGGCAAAAATCAATGAATATTGTAAATGCACAAACAGTAATATCTCCACATTGCAAGGTGCAATTCTGAAATTTTTTGCTTTTTTCCTGTTAATCCTAGCATGATAAAGAAGATTCAAAGAGAGTGAGATGCCAGCTCCTTTCATTCAGTCAGTAGCTTCAAACATTTCTGGTATATGAAAAACATGTTTTTCAATGGCAAAAATCAATGAATATTGTAAATGCACAAACAGTAATATCTCCACATTGCAAGGTGCAATTCTGAAATTTTTTGCTTTTTCCTGCTAATCCTAGCATGATAAAGAAGATTCAAAGAGAGTGAGATGCCAGCTCCTTTCATTCAGTCAGTAGCTTCAAACATTTCTGGTATATGAAAAACATGTTTTTCAATGGCAAAAATCAATGAATATTGTAAATGCACAAACAGTAATATCTCCACATTGCACGGTGCAATTCTGAAATTTTTTGCTTTTTCCTGCTAATCCTAGCATGATAAAGAAGATTCAAAGAGAGTGAGATGCCAGCTCCTTTCATTCAGTCAGTAGCTTCAAACATTTCTGGACGTTTTTCAATGGCAAAAATCAATGAATATTGTAAATGCACAAACAGTAATATCTCCACATTGCACTGTGCAATTCTGAAATTTTTAGCTTTTTCCTGTTAATCCTAGCATGATAAAGAAGATTCAAAGAGAGTGAGATGCCAGCTCCTTTCATTCAGTCAGTAGCTTCAAACATTTCTGGTATATGAAAAACATGTTTTTCAATGGCAAAAATCAATGAATATTGTAAATGCACAAACAGTAATATCTCCACATTGCAAGGTGCAATTCTGAAATTTTTAGCTTTTTCCTGTTAATCCTAGCATGATAAAGAAGATTCAAAGAGAGTGAGATGCCAGCTCCTTTCATTCAGTCAGTAGCTTCAAACATTTCTGGACGTTTTTCAATGGCAAAAATCAATGAATATTGTAAATGCACAAACAGTAATATCTCCACATTGCAAGGTGCAATTCTGAAATTTTTAGCTTTTTCCTGTTAATCCTAGCATGATAAAGAAGATTCAAAGAGAGTGAGATGCCAGCTCCTTTCATTCAGTCAGTAGCTTCAAACATTTCTGGTATATGAAAAACATGTTTTTCAATGGCAAAAATCAATGAATATTGTAAATGCACAAACAGTAATATCTCCACATTGCACGGTGCAATTCTGAAATTTTTAGCTTTTTCCTGTTAATCCTAGCATGATAAAGAAGATTCAAAGAGAGTGAGATGCCAGCTCCTTTCATTCAGTCAGTAGCTTCAAACATTTCTGGACGTTTTTCAATGGCAAAAATCAATGAATATTGTAAATGCACAAACAGTAATATCTCCACATTGCACGGTGCAATTCTGAAATTTTTTGCTTTTTCCTGCTAATCCTAGCATGATAAAGAAGATTCAAAGAGAGTGAGATGCCAGCTCCTTTCATTCAGTCAGTAGCTTCAAACATTTCTGGTATATGAAAAACATGTTTTTCAATGGCAAAAATCAATGAATATTGTAAATGCACAAACAGTAATATCTCCACATTGCAAGGTGCAATTCTGAAATTTTTAGCTTTTTCCTGCTAATCCTAGCATGATAAAGAAGATTCAAAGAGAGTGAGATGCCAGCTCCTTTCATTCAGTCAGTAGCTTCAAACATTTCTGGTATATGAAAAACATGTTTTTCAATGGCAAAAATCAATGAATATTGTAAATGCACAAACAGTAATATCTCCACATTGCAAGGTGCAATTCTGAAATTTTTAGCTTTTTCCTGCTAATCCTAGCATGATAAAGAAGATTCAAAGAGAGTGAGATGCCAGCTCCTTTCATTCAGTCAGTAGCTTCAAACATTTCTGGTATATGAAAAACATGTTTTTCAATGGCAAAAATCAATGAATATTGTAAATGCACAAACAGTAATATCTCCACATTGCAAGGTGCAATTCTGAAATTTTTTGCTTTTTCCTGCTAATCCTAGCATGATAAAGAAGATTCAAAGAGAGTGAGATGCCAGCTCCTTTCATTCAGTCAGTAGCTTCAAACATTTCTGGTATATGAAAAACATGTTTTTCAATGGCAAAAATCAATGAATATTGTAAATGCACAAACAGTAATATCTCCACATTGCACGGTGCAATTCTGAAATTTTTAGCTTTTTCCTGTTAATCCTAGCATGATAAAGAAGATTCAAAGAGAGTGAGATGCCAGCTCCTTTCATTCAGTCAGTAGCTTCAAACATTTCTGGACGTTTTTCAATGGCAAAAATCAATGAATATTGTAAATGCACAAACAGTAATATCTCCACATTGCACGGTGCAATTCTGAAATTTTTAGCTTTTTCCTGTTAATCCTAGCATGATAAAGAAGATTCAAAGAGAGTGAGATGCCAGCTCCTTTCATTCAGTCAGTAGCTTCAAACATTTCTGGACGTTTTTCAATGGCAAAAATCAATGAATATTGTAAATGCACAAACAGTAATATCTCCACATTGCAAGGTGCAATTCTGAAATTTTTTGCTTTTTCCTGTTAATCCTAGCATGATAAAGAAGATTCAAAGAGAGTGAGATGCCAGCTCCTTTCATTCAGTCAGTAGCTTCAAACATTTCTGGTATATGAAAAACATGTTTTTCAATGGCAAAAATCAATGAATATTGTAAATGCACAAACAGTAATATCTCCACATTGCAAGGTGCAATTCTGAAATTTTTAGCTTTTTCCTGCTAATCCTAGCATGATAAAGAAGATTCAAAGAGAGTGAGATGCCAGCTCCTTTCATTCAGTCAGTAGCTTCAAACATTTCTGGACGTTTTTCAATGGCAAAAATCAATGAATATTGTAAATGCACAAACAGTAATATCTCCACATTGCAAGGTGCAATTCTGAAATTTTTAGCTTTTTCCTGTTAATCCTAGCATGATAAAGAAGATTCAAAGAGAGTGAGATGCCAGCTCCTTTCATTCAGTCAGTAGCTTCAAACATTTCTGGTATATGAAAAACATGTTTTTCAATGGCAAAAATCAATGAATATTGTAAATGCACAAACAGTAATATCTCCACATTGCACGGTGCAATTCTGAAATTTTTAGCTTTTTCCTGCTAATCCTAGCATGATAAAGAAGATTCAAAGAGAGTGAGATGCCAGCTCCTTTCATTCAGTCAGTAGCTTCAAACATTTCTGGACGTTTTTCAATGGCAAAAATCAATGAATATTGTAAATGCACAAACAGTAATATCTCCACATTGCAAGGTGCAATTCTGAAATTTTTAGCTTTTTCCTGCTAATCCTAGCATGATAAAGAAGATTCAAAGAGAGTGAGATGCCAGCTCCTTTCATTCAGTCAGTAGCTTCAAACATTTCTGGACGTTTTTCAATGGCAAAAATCAATGAATATTGTAAATGCACAAACAGTAATATCTCCACATTGCACGGTGCAATTCTGAAATTTTTAGCTTTTTCCTGTTAATCCTAGCATGATAAAGAAGATTCAAAGAGAGTGAGATGCCAGCTCCTTTCATTCAGTCAGTAGCTTCAAACATTTCTGGTATATGAAAAACATGTTTTTCAATGGCAAAATCAATGAATATTGTAAATGCACAAACAGTAATATCTCCACATTGCAAGGTGCAATTCTGAAATTTTTTGCTTTTTCCTGTTAATCCTAGCATGATAAAGAAGATTCAAAGAGAGTGAGATGCCAGCTCCTTTCATTCAGTCAGTAGCTTCAAACATTTCTGGTATATGAAAAACATGTTTTTCAATGGCAAAAATCAATGAATATTGTAAATGCACAAACAGTAATATCTCCACATTGCAAGGTGCAATTCTGAAATTTTTAGCTTTTTCCTGTTAATCCTAGCATGATAAAGAAGATTCAAAGAGAGTGAGATGCCAGCTCCTTTCATTCAGTCAGTAGCTTCAAACATTTCTGGTATATGAAAAACATGTTTTTCAATGGCAAAAATCAATGAATATTGTAAATGCACAAACAGTAATATCTCCACATTGCAAGGTGCAATTCTGAAATTTTTTGCTTTTTCCTGCTAATCCTAGCATGATAAAGAAGATTCAAAGAGAGTGAGATGCCAGCTCCTTTCATTCAGTCAGTAGCTTCAAACATTTCTGGTATATGAAAAACATGTTTTTCAATGGCAAAAATCAATGAATATTGTAAATGCACAAACAGTAATATCTCCACATTGCACGGTGCAATTCTGAAATTTTTTGCTTTTTCCTGCTAATCCTAGCATGATAAAGAAGATTCAAAGAGAGTGAGATGCCAGCTCCTTTCATTCAGTCAGTAGCTTCAAACATTTCTGGACGTTTTTCAATGGCAAAAATCAATGAATATTGTAAATGCACAAACAGTAATATCTCCACATTGCACGGTGCAATTCTGAAATTTTTAGCTTTTTCCTGTTAATCCTAGCATGATAAAGAAGATTCAAAGAGAGTGAGATGCCAGCTCCTTTCATTCAGTCAGTAGCTTCAAACATTTCTGGTATATGAAAAACATGTTTTTCAATGGCAAAAATCAATGAATATTGTAAATGCACAAACAGTAATATCTCCACATTGCACGGTGCAATTCTGAAATTTTTAGCTTTTTCCTGTTAATCCTAGCATGATAAAGAAGATTCAAAGAGAGTGAGATGCCAGCTCCTTTCATTCAGTCAGTAGCTTCAAACATTTCTGGTATATGAAAAACATGTTTTTCAATGGCAAAAATCAATGAATATTGTAAATGCACAAACAGTAATATCTCCACATTGCAAGGTGCAATTCTGAAATTTTTTGCTTTTTCCTGCTAATCCTAGCATGATAAAGAAGATTCAAAGAGAGTGAGATGCCAGCTCCTTTCATTCAGTCAGTAGCTTCAAACATTTCTGGACGTTTTTCAATGGCAAAAATCAATGAATATTGTAAATGCACAAACAGTAATATCTCCACATTGCATGGTGCAATTCTGAAATTTTTAGCTTTTTCCTGTTAATCCTAGCATGATAAAGAAGATTCAAAGAGAGTGAGATGCCAGCTCCTTTCATTCAGTCAGTAGCTTCAAACATTTCTGGTATATGAAAAACATGTTTTTCAATGGCAAAAATCAATGAATATTGTAAATGCACAAACAGTAATATCTCCACATTGCAAGGTGCAATTCTGAAATTTTTTGCTTTTTCCTGCTAATCCTAGCATGATAAAGAAGATTCAAAGAGAGTGAGATGCCAGCTCCTTTCATTCAGTCAGTAGCTTCAAACATTTCTGGACGTTTTTCAATGGCAAAAATCAATGAATATTGTAAATGCACAAACAGTAATATCTCCACATTGCAAGGTGCAATTTTGAAATTTTTTGCTTTTTCCTGTTAATCCTAGCATGATAAAGAAGATTCAAAGAGAGTGAGATGCCAGCTCCTTTCATTCAGTCAGTAGCTTCAAACATTTCTGGTATATGAAAAACATGTTTTTCAATGGCAAAAATCAATGAATATTGTAAATGCACAAACAGTAATATCTCCACATTGCACGGTGCAATTCTTAAATTTTTAGCTTTTTCCTGCTAATCCTAGCATGATAAAGAAGATTCAAAGAGAGTGAGATGCCAGCTCCTTTCATTCAGTCAGTAGCTTCAAACATTTCTGGTATATGAAAAACATGTTTTTCAATGGCAAAAATCAATGAATATTGTAAATGCACAAACAGTAATATCTCCACATTGCACGGTGCAATTCTGAAATTTTTTGCTTTTTCCTGCTAATCCTAGCATGATAAAGAAGATTCAAAGAGAGTGAGATGCCAGCTCCTTTCATTCAGTCAGTAGCTTCAAACATTTCTGGACGTTTTTCAATGGCAAAAATCAATGAATATTGTAAATGCACAAACAGTAATATCTCCACATTGCAAGGTGCAATTCTGAAATTTTTAGCTTTTTCCTGTTAATCCTAGCATGATAAAGAAGATTCAAAGAGAGTGAGATGCCAGCTCCTTTCATTCAGTCAGTAGCTTCAAACATTTCTGGACGTTTTTCAATGGCAAAAATCAATGAATATTGTAAATGCACAAACAGTAATATCTCCACATTGCACGGTGCAATTCTGAAATTTTTAGCTTTTTCCTGTTAATCCTAGCATGATAAAGAAGATTCAAAGAGAGTGAGATGCCAGCTCCTTTCATTCAGTCAGTAGCTTCAAACATTTCTGGTATATGAAAAACATGTTTTTCAATGGCAAAAATCAATGAATATTGTAAATGCACAAACAGTAATATCTCCACATTGCAAGGTGCAATTCTGACATTTTTAGCTTTTTCCTGTTAATCCTAGCATGATAAAGAAGATTCAAAGAGAGTGAGATGCCAGCTCCTTTCATTCAGTCAGTAGCTTCAAACATTTCTGGTATATGAAAAACATGTTTTTCAATGGCAAAAATCAATGAATATTGTAAATGCACAAACAGTAATATCTCCACATTGCAAGGTGCAATTCTGAAATTTTTAGCTTTTTCCTGTTAATCCTAGCATGATAAAGAAGATTCAAAGAGAGTGAGATGCCAGCTCCTTTCATTCAGTCAGTAGCTTCAAACATTTCTGGTATATGAAAAACATGTTTTTCAATGGCAAAAATCAATGAATATTGTAAATGCACAAACAGTAATATCTCCACATTGCACGGTGCAATTCTGAAATTTTTTGCTTTTTCCTGCTAATCCTAGCATGATAAAGAAGATTCAAAGAGAGTGAGATGCCAGCTCCTTTCATTCAGTCAGTAGCTTCAAACATTTCTGGTATATGAAAAACATGTTTTTCAATGGCAAAAATCAATGAATATTGTAAATGCACAAACAGTAATATCTCCACATTGCAAGGTGCAATTCTGAAATTTTTTGCTTTTTCCTGCTAATCCTAGCATGATAAAGAAGATTCAAAGAGAGTGAGATGCCAGCTCCTTTCATTCAGTCAGTAGCTTCAAACATTTCTGGTATATGAAAAACATGTTTTTCAATGGCAAAAATCAATGAATATTGTAAATGCACAAACAGTAATATCTCCACATTGCACGGTGCAATTCTGAAATTTTTAGCTTTTTCCTGCTAATCCTAGCATGATAAAGAAGATTCAAAGAGAGTGAGATGCCAGCTCCTTTCATTCAGTCAGTAGCTTCAAACATTTCTGGTATATGAAAAACATGTTTTTCAATGGCAAAAATCAATGAATATTGTAAATGCACAAACAGTAATATCTCCACATTGCAAGGTGCAATTCTGAAATTTTTAGCTTTTTCCTGTTAATCCTAGCATGATAAAGAAGATTCAAAGAGAGTGAGATGCCAGCTCCTTTCATTCAGTCAGTAGCTTCAAACATTTCTGGTATATGAAAAACATGTTTTTCAATGGCAAAAATCAATGAATATTGTAAATGCACAAACAGTAATATCTCCACATTGCACGGTGCAATTCTGAAATTTTTTGCTTTTTCCTGCTAATCCTAGCATGATAAAGAAGATTCAAAGAGAGTGAGATGCCAGCTCCTTTCATTCAGTCAGTAGCTTCAAACATTTCTGGACGTTTTTCAATGGCAAAAATCAATGAATATTGTAAATGCACAAACAGTAATATCTCCACATTGCACGGTGCAATTCTGAAATTTTTAGCTTTTTCCTGTTAATCCTAGCATGATAAAGAAGATTCAAAGAGAGTGAGATGCCAGCTCCTTTCATTCAGTCAGTAGCTTCAAACATTTCTGGTATATGAAAAACATGTTTTTCAATGGCAAAAATCAATGAATATTGTAAATGCACAAACAGTAATATCTCCACATTGCACGGTGCAATTCTGAAATTTTTAGCTTTTTCCTGTTAATCCTAGCATGATAAAGAAGATTCAAAGAGAGTGAGATGCCAGCTCCTTTCATTCAGTCAGTAGCTTCAAACATTTCTGGACGTTTTTCAATGGCAAAAATCAATGAATATTGTAAATGCACAAACAGTAATATCTCCACATTGCACGGTGCAATTCTGAAATTTTTAGCTTTTTCCTGTTAATCCTAGCATGATAAAGAAGATTCAAAGAGAGTGAGATGCCAGCTCCTTTCATTCAGTCAGTAGCTTCAAACATTTCTGGTATATGAAAAACGTTTTTCAATGGCAAAAATCAATGAATATTGTAAATGCACAAACAGTAATATCTCCACATTGCACGGTGCAATTCTGAAATTTTTAGCTTTTTCCTGTTAATCCTAGCATGATAAAGAAGATTCAAAGAGAGTGAGATGACAGCTCCTTTCATTCAGTCAGTAGCTTCAAACATTTCTGGACGTTTTTCAATGGCAAAAATCAATGAATATTGTAAATGCACAAACAGTAATATCTCCACATTGCACGGTGCAATTCTGAAATTTTTTGCTTTTTCCTGCTAATCCTAGCATGATAAAGAAGATTCAAAGAGAGTGAGATGCCAGCTCCTTTCATTCAGTCAGTAGCTTCAAACATTTCTGGTATATGAAAAACATGTTTTTCAATGGCAAAAATCAATGAATATTGTAAATGCACAAACAGTAATATCTCCACATTGCAAGGTGCAATTCTGAAATTTTTAGCTTTTTCCTGTTAATCCTAGCATGATAAAGAAGATTCAAAGAGAGTGAGATGCCAGCTCCTTTCATTCAGTCAGTAGCTTCAAACATTTCTGGACGTTTTTCAATGGCAAAAATCAATGAATATTGTAAATGCACAAACAGTAATATCTCCACATTGCACGGTGCAATTCTGAAATTTTTAGCTTTTTCCTGTTAATCCTAGCATGATAAAGAAGATTCAAAGAGAGTGAGATGCCAGCTCCTTTCATTCAGTCAGTAGCTTCAAACATTTCTGGTATATGAAAAACATGTTTTTCAATGGCAAAAATCAATGAATATTGTAAATGCACAAACAGTAATATCTCCACATTGCAAGGTGCAATTCTGAAATTTTTTGCTTTTTCCTGTTAATCCTAGCATGATAAAGAAGATTCAAAGAGAGTGAGATGCCAGCTCCTTTCATTCAGTCAGTAGCTTCAAACATTTCTGGTATATGAAAAACATGTTTTTCAATGGCAAAAATCAATGAATATTGTAAATGCACAAACAGTAATATCTCCACATTGCAAGGTGCAATTCTGAAATTTTTAGCTTTTTCCTGTTAATCCTAGCATGATAAAGAAGATTCAAAGAGAGTGAGATGCCAGCTCCTTTCATTCAGTCAGTAGCTTCAAACATTTCTGGTATATGAAAAACATGTTTTTCAATGGCAAAAATCAATGAATATTGTAAATGCACAAACAGTAATATCTCCACATTGCACGGTGCAATTCTGAAATTTTTTGCTTTTTCCTGCTAATCCTAGCATGATAAAGAAGATTCAAAGAGAGTGAGATGCCAGCTCCTTTCATTCAGTCAGTAGCTTCAAACATTTCTGGACGTTTTTCAATGGCAAAAATCAATGAATATTGTAAATGCACAAACAGTAATATCTCCACATTGCAAGGTGCAATTCTGAAATTTTTTGCTTTTTCCTGCTAATCCTAGCATGATAAAGAAGATTCAAAGAGAGTGAGATGCCAGCTCCTTTCATTCAGTCAGTAGCTTCAAACATTTCTGGTATATGAAAAACATGTTTTTCAATGGCAAAAATCAATGAATATTGTAAATGCACAAACAGTAATATCTCCACATTGCAAGGTGCAATTCTGAAATTTTTAGCTTTTTCCTGTTAATCCTAGCATGATAAAGAAGATTCAAAGAGAGTGAGATGCCAGCTCCTTTCATTCAGTCAGTAGCTTCAAACATTTCTGGTATATGAAAAACATGTTTTTCAATGGCAAAAATCAATGAATATTGTAAATGCACAAACAGTAATATCTCCACATTGCAAGGTGCAATTCTGAAATTTTTTGCTTTTTCCTGCTAATCCTAGCATGATAAAGAAGATTCAAAGAGAGTGAGATGCCAG
Source organism: Phyllobates terribilis (assembly GCF_046119375.1). Lineage (NCBI taxonomy): Eukaryota > Metazoa > Chordata > Amphibia > Anura > Dendrobatidae > Phyllobates > Phyllobates terribilis. The sequence continues at coordinate 92,745 of NW_027365475.1, forward strand.
CTCCTTTCATTCAGTCAGTAGCTTCAAACATTTCTGGTATATGAAAAACATGTTTTTCAATGGCAAAAATCAATGAATATTGTAAATGCACAAACAGTAATATCTCCACATTGCACGGTGCAATTCTGAAATTTTTTGCTTTTTCCTGCTAATCCTAGCATGATAAAGAAGATTCAAAGAGAGTGAGATGCCAGCTCCTTTCATTCAGTCAGTAGCTTCAAACATTTCTGGACGTTTTTCAATGGCAAAAATCAATGAATATTGTAAATGCACAAACAGTAATATCTCCACATTGCACGGTGCAATTCTGAAATTTTTAGCTTTTTCCTGTTAATCCTAGCATGATAAAGAAGATTCAAAGAGAGTGAGATGCCAGCTCCTTTCATTCAGTCAGTAGCTTCAAACATTTCTGGTATATGAAAAACATGTTTTTCAATGGCAAAAATCAATGAATATTGTAAATGCACAAACAGTAATATCTCCACATTGCACGGTGCAATTCTGAAATTTTTAGCTTTTTCCTGTTAATCCTAGCATGATAAAGAAGATTCAAAGAGAGTGAGATGCCAGCTCCTTTCATTCAGTCAGTAGCTTCAAACATTTCTGGTATATGAAAAACATGTTTTTCAATGGCAAAAATCAATGAATATTGTAAATGCACAAACAGTAATATCTCCACATTGCAAGGTGCAATTCTGAAATTTTTTGCTTTTTCCTGCTAATCCTAGCATGATAAAGAAGATTCAAAGAGAGTGAGATGCCAGCTCCTTTCATTCAGTCAGTAGCTTCAAACATTTCTGGACGTTTTTCAATGGCAAAAATCAATGAATATTGTAAATGCACAAACAGTAATATCTCCACATTGCACGGTGCAATTCTGAAATTTTTAGCTTTTTCCTGTTAATCCTAGCATGATAAAGAAGATTCAAAGAGAGTGAGATGCCAGCTCCTTTCATTCAGTCAGTAGCTTCAAACATTTCTGGTATATGAAAAACATGTTTTTCAATGGCAAAAATCAATGAATATTGTAAATGCACAAACAGTAATATCTCCACATTGCAAGGTGCAATTCTGAAATTTTTTGCTTTTTCCTGCTAATCCTAGCATGATAAAGAAGATTCAAAGAGAGTGAGATGCCAGCTCCTTTCATTCAGTCAGTAGCTTCAAACATTTCTGGACGTTTTTCAATGGCAAAAATCAATGAATATTGTAAATGCACAAACAGTAATATCTCCACATTGCAAGGTGCAATTTTGAAATTTTTTGCTTTTTCCTGTTAATCCTAGCATGATAAAGAAGATTCAAAGAGAGTGAGATGCCAGCTCCTTTCATTCAGTCAGTAGCTTCAAACATTTCTGGTATATGAAAAACATGTTTTTCAATGGCAAAAATCAATGAATATTGTAAATGCACAAACAGTAATATCTCCACATTGCACGGTGCAATTCTGAAATTTTTAGCTTTTTCCTGCTAATCCTAGCATGATAAAGAAGATTCAAAGAGAGTGAGATGCCAGCTCCTTTCATTCAGTCAGTAGCTTCAAACATTTCTGGTATATGAAAAACATGTTTTTCAATGGCAAAAATCAATGAATATTGTAAATGCACAAACAGTAATATCTCCACATTGCACGGTGCAATTCTGAAATTTTTTGCTTTTTCCTGCTAATCCTAGCATGATAAAGAAGATTCAAAGAGAGTGAGATGCCAGCTCCTTTCATTCAGTCAGTAGCTTCAAACATTTCTGGACGTTTTTCAATGGCAAAAATCAATGAATATTGTAAATGCACAAACAGTAATATCTCCACATTGCAAGGTGCAATTCTGAAATTTTTAGCTTTTTCCTGTTAATCCTAGCATGATAAAGAAGATTCAAAGAGAGTGAGATGCCAGCTCCTTTCATTCAGTCAGTAGCTTCAAACATTTCTGGACGTTTTTCAATGGCAAAAATCAATGAATATTGTAAATGCACAAACAGTAATATCTCCACATTGCACGGTGCAATTCTGAAATTTTTAGCTTTTTCCTGTTAATCCTAGCATGATAAAGAAGATTCAAAGAGAGTGAGATGCCAGCTCCTTTCATTCAGTCAGTAGCTTCAAACATTTCTGGTATATGAAAAACATGTTTTTCAATGGCAAAAATCAATGAATATTGTAAATGCACAAACAGTAATATCTCCACATTGCAAGGTGCAATTCTGACATTTTTAGCTTTTTCCTGTTAATCCTAGCATGATAAAGAAGATTCAAAGAGAGTGAGATGCCAGCTCCTTTCATTCAGTCAGTAGCTTCAAACATTTCTGGTATATGAAAAACATGTTTTTCAATGGCAAAAATCAATGAATATTGTAAATGCACAAACAGTAATATCTCCACATTGCAAGGTGCAATTCTGAAATTTTTAGCTTTTTCCTGTTAATCCTAGCATGATAAAGAAGATTCAAAGAGAGTGAGATGCCAGCTCCTTTCATTCAGTCAGTAGCTTCAAACATTTCTGGTATATGAAAAACATGTTTTTCAATGGCAAAAATCAATGAATATTGTAAATGCACAAACAGTAATATCTCCACATTGCACGGTGCAATTCTGAAATTTTTTGCTTTTTCCTGCTAATCCTAGCATGATAAAGAAGATTCAAAGAGAGTGAGATGCCAGCTCCTTTCATTCAGTCAGTAGCTTCAAACATTTCTGGACGTTTTTCAATGGCAAAAATCAATGAATATTGTAAATGCACAAACAGTAATATCTCCACATTGCACGGTGCAATTCTGAAATTTTTAGCTTTTTCCTGTTAATCCTAGCATGATAAAGAAGATTCAAAGAGAGTGAGATGCCAGCTCCTTTCATTCAGTCAGTAGCTTCAAACATTTCTGGTATATGAAAAACATGTTTTTCAATGGCAAAAATCAATGAATATTGTAAATGCACAAACAGTAATATCTCCACATTGCACGGTGCAATTCTGAAATTTTTAGCTTTTTCCTGTTAATCCTAGCATGATAAAGAAGATTCAAAGAGAGTGAGATGCCAGCTCCTTTCATTCAGTCAGTAGCTTCAAACATTTCTGGTATATGAAAAACATGTTTTTCAATGGCAAAAATCAATGAATATTGTAAATGCACAAACAGTAATATCTCCACATTGCAAGGTGCAATTCTGAAATTTTTTGCTTTTTCCTGCTAATCCTAGCATGATAAAGAAGATTCAAAGAGAGTGAGATGCCAGCTCCTTTCATTCAGTCAGTAGCTTCAAACATTTCTGGACGTTTTTCAATGGCAAAAATCAATGAATATTGTAAATGCACAAACAGTAATATCTCCACATTGCACGGTGCAATTCTGAAATTTTTAGCTTTTTCCTGTTAATCCTAGCATGATAAAGAAGATTCAAAGAGAGTGAGATGCCAGCTCCTTTCATTCAGTCAGTAGCTTCAAACATTTCTGGTATATGAAAAACATGTTTTTCAATGGCAAAAATCAATGAATATTGTAAATGCACAAACAGTAATATCTCCACATTGCAAGGTGCAATTCTGAAATTTTTTGCTTTTTCCTGCTAATCCTAGCATGATAAAGAAGATTCAAAGAGAGTGAGATGCCAGCTCCTTTCATTCAGTCAGTAGCTTCAAACATTTCTGGACGTTTTTCAATGGCAAAAATCAATGAATATTGTAAATGCACAAACAGTAATATCTCCACATTGCAAGGTGCAATTTTGAAATTTTTTGCTTTTTCCTGTTAATCCTAGCATGATAAAGAAGATTCAAAGAGAGTGAGATGCCAGCTCCTTTCATTCAGTCAGTAGCTTCAAACATTTCTGGTATATGAAAAACATGTTTTTCAATGGCAAAAATCAATGAATATTGTAAATGCACAAACAGTAATATCTCCACATTGCACGGTGCAATTCTGAAATTTTTAGCTTTTTCCTGCTAATCCTAGCATGATAAAGAAGATTCAAAGAGAGTGAGATGCCAGCTCCTTTCATTCAGTCAGTAGCTTCAAACATTTCTGGTATATGAAAAACATGTTTTTCAATGGCAAAAATCAATGAATATTGTAAATGCACAAACAGTAATATCTCCACATTGCACGGTGCAATTCTGAAATTTTTTGCTTTTTCCTGCTAATCCTAGCATGATAAAGAAGATTCAAAGAGAGTGAGATGCCAGCTCCTTTCATTCAGTCAGTAGCTTCAAACATTTCTGGACGTTTTTCAATGGCAAAAATCAATGAATATTGTAAATGCACAAACAGTAATATCTCCATATTGCAAGGTGCAATTCTGAAATTTTTAGCTTTTTCCTGTTAATCCTAGCATGATAAAGAAGATTCAAAGAGAGTGAGATGCCAGCTCCTTTCATTCAGTCAGTAGCTTCAAACATTTCTGGACGTTTTTCAATGGCAAAAATCAATGAATATTGTAAATGCACAAACAGTAATATCTCCACATTGCACGGTGCAATTCTGAAATTTTTAGCTTTTTCCTGTTAATCCTAGCATGATAAAGAAGATTCAAAGAGAGTGAGATGCCAGCTCCTTTCATTCAGTCAGTAGCTTCAAACATTTCTGGTATATGAAAAACATGTTTTTCAATGGCAAAAATCAATGAATATTGTAAATGCACAAACAGTAATATCTCCACATTGCAAGGTGCAATTCTGACATTTTTAGCTTTTTCCTGTTAATCCTAGCATGATAAAGAAGATTCAAAGAGAGTGAGATGCCAGCTCCTTTCATTCAGTCAGTAGCTTCAAACATTTCTGGTATATGAAAAACATGTTTTTCAATGGCAAAAATCAATGAATATTGTAAATGCACAAACAGTAATATCTCCACATTGCAAGGTGCAATTCTGAAATTTTTAGCTTTTTCCTGTTAATCCTAGCATGATAAAGAAGATTCAAAGAGAGTGAGATGCCAGCTCCTTTCATTCAGTCAGTAGCTTCAAACATTTCTGGTATATGAAAAACATGTTTTTCAATGGCAAAAATCAATGAATATTGTAAATGCACAAACAGTAATATCTCCACATTGCACGGTGCAATTCTGAAATTTTTTGCTTTTTCCTGCTAATCCTAGCATGATAAAGAAGATTCAAAGAGAGTGAGATGCCAGCTCCTTTCATTCAGTCAGTAGCTTCAAACATTTCTGGTATATGAAAAACATGTTTTTCAATGGCAAAAATCAATGAATATTGTAAATGCACAAACAGTAATATCTCCACATTGCACGGTGCAATTCTGAAATTTTTTGCTTTTTCCTGCTAATCCTAGCATGATAAAGAAGATTCAAAGAGAGTGAGATGCCAGCTCCTTTCATTCAGTCAGTAGCTTCAAACATTTCTGGTATATGAAAAACATGTTTTTCAATGGCAAAAATCAATGAATATTGTAAATGCACAAACAGTAATATCTCCACATTGCAAGGTGTATTCTGAAATTTTTTGCTTTTTCCTGCTAATCCTAGCATGATAAAGAAGATTCAAAGAGAGTGAGATGCCAGCTCCTTTCATTCAGTCAGTAGCTTCAAACATTTCTGGTATATGAAAAACATGTTTTTCAATGGCAAAAATCAATGAATATTGTAAATGCACAAACAGTAATATCTCCACATTGCACGGTGCAATTCTGAAATTTTTAGCTTTTTCCTGCTAATCCTAGCATGATAAAGAAGATTCAAAGAGAGTGAGATGCCAGCTCCTTTCATTCAGTCAGTAGCTTCAAACATTTCTGGTATATGAAAAACATGTTTTTCAATGGCAAAAATCAATGAATATTGTAAATGCACAAACAGTAATATCTCCACATTGCAAGGTGCAATTCTGAAATTTTTAGCTTTTTCCTGTTAATCCTAGCATGATAAAGAAGATTCAAAGAGAGTGAGATGCCAGCTCCTTTCATTCAGTCAGTAGCTTCAAACATTTCTGGTATATGAAAAACATGTTTTTCAATGGCAAAAATCAATGAATATTGTAAATGCACAAACAGTAATATCTCCACATTGCACGGTGCAATTCTGAAATTTTTTGCTTTTTCCTGCTAATCCTAGCATGATAAAGAAGATTCAAAGAGAGTGAGATGCCAGCTCCTTTCATTCAGTCAGTAGCTTCAAACATTTCTGGACGTTTTTCAATGGCAAAAATCAATGAATATTGTAAATGCACAAACAGTAATATCTCCACATTGCACGGTGCAATTCTGAAATTTTTAGCTTTTTCCTGTTAATCCTAGCATGATAAAGAAGATTCAAAGAGAGTGAGATGCCAGCTCCTTTCATTCAGTCAGTAGCTTCAAACATTTCTGGTATATGAAAAACATGTTTTTCAATGGCAAAAATCAATGAATATTGTAAATGCACAAACAGTAATATCTCCACATTGCACGGTGCAATTCTGAAATTTTTAGCTTTTTCCTGTTAATCCTAGCATGATAAAGAAGATTCAAAGAGAGTGAGATGCCAGCTCCTTTCATTCAGTCAGTAGCTTCAAACATTTCTGGTATATGAAAAACATGTTTTTCAATGGCAAAAATCAATGAATATTGTAAATGCACAAACAGTAATATCTCCACATTGCAAGGTGCAATTCTGAAATTTTTTGCTTTTTCCTGCTAATCCTAGCATGATAAAGAAGATTCAAAGAGAGTGAGATGCCAGCTCCTTTCATTCAGTCAGTAGCTTCAAACATTTCTGGACGTTTTTCAATGGCAAAAATCAATGAATATTGTAAATGCACAAACAGTAATATCTCCACATTGCACGGTGCAATTCTGAAATTTTTAGCTTTTTCCTGTTAATCCTAGCATGATAAAGAAGATTCAAAGAGAGTGAGATGCCAGCTCCTTTCATTCAGTCAGTAGCTTCAAACATTTCTGGTATATGAAAAACATGTTTTTCAATGGCAAAAATCAATGAATATTGTAAATGCACAAACAGTAATATCTCCACATTGCAAGGTGCAATTCTGAAATTTTTTGCTTTTTCCTGCTAATCCTAGCATGATAAAGAAGATTCAAAGAGAGTGAGATGCCAGCTCCTTTCATTCAGTCAGTAGCTTCAAACATTTCTGGACGTTTTTCAATGGCAAAAATCAATGAATATTGTAAATGCACAAACAGTAATATCTCCACATTGCAAGGTGCAATTTTGAAATTTTTTGCTTTTTCCTGTTAATCCTAGCATGATAAAGAAGATTCAAAGAGAGTGAGATGCCAGCTCCTTTCATTCAGTCAGTAGCTTCAAACATTTCTGGTATATGAAAAACATGTTTTTCAATGGCAAAAATCAATGAATATTGTAAATGCACAAACAGTAATATCTCCACATTGCACGGTGCAATTCTGAAATTTTTAGCTTTTTCCTGCTAATCCTAGCATGATAAAGAAGATTCAAAGAGAGTGAGATGCCAGCTCCTTTCATTCAGTCAGTAGCTTCAAACATTTCTGGTATATGAAAAACATGTTTTTCAATGGCAAAAATCAATGAATATTGTAAATGCACAAACAGTAATATCTCCACATTGCACGGTGCAATTCTGAAATTTTTTGCTTTTTCCTGCTAATCCTAGCATGATAAAGAAGATTCAAAGAGAGTGAGATGCCAGCTCCTTTCATTCAGTCAGTAGCTTCAAACATTTCTGGACGTTTTTCAATGGCAAAAATCAATGAATATTGTAAATGCACAAACAGTAATATCTCCATATTGCAAGGTGCAATTCTGAAATTTTTAGCTTTTTCCTGTTAATCCTAGCATGATAAAGAAGATTCAAAGAGAGTGAGATGCCAGCTCCTTTCATTCAGTCAGTAGCTTCAAACATTTCTGGACGTTTTTCAATGGCAAAAATCAATGAATATTGTAAATGCACAAACAGTAATATCTCCACATTGCACGGTGCAATTCTGAAATTTTTAGCTTTTTCCTGTTAATCCTAGCATGATAAAGAAGATTCAAAGAGAGTGAGATGCCAGCTCCTTTCATTCAGTCAGTAGCTTCAAACATTTCTGGTATATGAAAAACATGTTTTTCAATGGCAAAAATCAATGAATATTGTAAATGCACAAACAGTAATATCTCCACATTGCAAGGTGCAATTCTGACATTTTTAGCTTTTTCCTGTTAATCCTAGCATGATAAAGAAGATTCAAAGAGAGTGAGATGCCAGCTCCTTTCATTCAGTCAGTAGCTTCAAACATTTCTGGTATATGAAAAACATGTTTTTCAATGGCAAAAATCAATGAATATTGTAAATGCACAAACAGTAATATCTCCACATTGCAAGGTGCAATTCTGAAATTTTTAGCTTTTTCCTGTTAATCCTAGCATGATAAAGAAGATTCAAAGAGAGTGAGATGCCAGCTCCTTTCATTCAGTCAGTAGCTTCAAACATTTCTGGTATATGAAAAACATGTTTTTCAATGGCAAAAATCAATGAATATTGTAAATGCACAAACAGTAATATCTCCACATTGCACGGTGCAATTCTGAAATTTTTTGCTTTTTCCTGCTAATCCTAGCATGATAAAGAAGATTCAAAGAGAGTGAGATGCCAGCTCCTTTCATTCAGTCAGTAGCTTCAAACATTTCTGGTATATGAAAAACATGTTTTTCAATGGCAAAAATCAATGAATATTGTAAATGCACAAACAGTAATATCTCCACATTGCACGGTGCAATTCTGAAATTTTTTGCTTTTTCCTGCTAATCCTAGCATGATAAAGAAGATTCAAAGAGAGTGAGATGCCAGCTCCTTTCATTCAGTCAGTAGCTTCAAACATTTCTGGTATATGAAAAACATGTTTTTCAATGGCAAAAATCAATGAATATTGTAAATGCACAAACAGTAATATCTCCACATTGCAAGGTGTATTCTGAAATTTTTTGCTTTTTCCTGCTAATCCTAGCATGATAAAGAAGATTCAAAGAGAGTGAGATGCCAGCTCCTTTCATTCAGTCAGTAGCTTCAAACATTTCTGGTATATGAAAAACATGTTTTTCAATGGCAAAAATCAATGAATATTGTAAATGCACAAACAGTAATATCTCCACATTGCACGGTGCAATTCTGAAATTTTTAGCTTTTTCCTGCTAATCCTAGCATGATAAAGAAGATTCAAAGAGAGTGAGATGCCAGCTCCTTTCATTCAGTCAGTAGCTTCAAACATTTCTGGTATATGAAAAACATGTTTTTCAATGGCAAAAATCAATGAATATTGTAAATGCACAAACAGTAATATCTCCACATTGCAAGGTGCAATTCTGAAATTTTTAGCTTTTTCCTGTTAATCCTAGCATGATAAAGAAGATTCAAAGAGAGTGAGATGCCAGCTCCTTTCATTCAGTCAGTAGCTTCAAACATTTCTGGTATATGAAAAACATGTTTTTCAATGGCAAAAATCAATGAATATTGTAAATGCACAAACAGTAATATCTCCACATTGCACGGTGCAATTCTGAAATTTTTTGCTTTTTCCTGCTAATCCTAGCATGATAAAGAAGATTCAAAGAGAGTGAGATGCCAGCTCCTTTCATTCAGTCAGTAGCTTCAAACATTTCTGGACGTTTTTCAATGGCAAAAATCAATGAATATTGTAAATGCACAAACAGTAATATCTCCACATTGCACGGTGCAATTCTGAAATTTTTAGCTTTTTCCTGTTAATCCTAGCATGATAAAGAAGATTCAAAGAGAGTGAGATGCCAGCTCCTTTCATTCAGTCAGTAGCTTCAAACATTTCTGGTATATGAAAAACATGTTTTTCAATGGCAAAAATCAATGAATATTGTAAATGCACAAACAGTAATATCTCCACATTGCACGGTGCAATTCTGAAATTTTTAGCTTTTTCCTGTTAATCCTAGCATGATAAAGAAGATTCAAAGAGAGTGAGATGCCAGCTCCTTTCATTCAGTCAGTAGCTTCAAACATTTCTGGACGTTTTTCAATGGCAAAAATCAATGAATATTGTAAATGCACAAACAGTAATATCTCCACATTGCACGGTGCAATTCTGAAATTTTTAGCTTTTTCCTGTTAATCCTAGCATGATAAAGAAGATTCAAAGAGAGTGAGATGCCAGCAAATTTCATTCAGTCAGTAGCTTCAAACATTTCTGGTATATGAAAAACGTTTTTCAATGGCAAAAATCAATGAATATTGTAAATGCACAAACAGTAATATCTCCACATTGCACGGTGCAATTCTGAAATTTTTAGCTTTTTCCTGTTAATCCTAGCATGATAAAGAAGATTCAAAGAGAGTGAGATGCCAGCTCCTTTCATTCAGTCAGTAGCTTCAAACATTTCTGGACGTTTTTCAATGGCAAAAATCAATGAATATTGTAAATGCACAAACAGTAATATCTCCACATTGCACGGTGCAATTCTGAAATTTTTTGCTTTTTCCTGCTAATCCTAGCATGATAAAGAAGATTCAAAGAGAGTGAGATGCCAGCTCCTTTCATTCAGTCAGTAGCTTCAAACATTTCTGGTATATGAAAAACATGTTTTTCAATGGCAAAAATCAATGAATATTGTAAATGCACAAACAGTAATATCTCCACATTGCAAGGTGCAATTCTGAAATTTTTAGCTTTTTCCTGTTAATCCTAGCATGATAAAGAAGATTCAAAGAGAGTGAGATGCCAGCTCCTTTCATTCAGTCAGTAGCTTCAAACATTTCTGGTATATGAAAAACATGTTTTTCAATGGCAAAAATCAATGAATATTGTAAATGCACAAACAGTAATATCTCCACATTGCAAGGTGCAATTCTGAAATTTTTTGCTTTTTCCTGCTAATCCTAGCATGATAAAGAAGATTCAAAGAGAGTGAGATGCCAGCTCCTTTCATTCAGTCAGTAGCTTCAAACATTTCTGGACGTTTTTCAATGGCAAAAATCAATGAATATTGTAAATGCACAAACAGTAATATCTCCACATTGCACGGTGCAATTCTGAAATTTTTAGCTTTTTCCTGTTAATCCTAGCATGATAAAGAAGATTCAAAGAGAGTGAGATGCCAGCTCCTTTCATTCAGTCAGTAGCTTCAAACATTTCTGGTATATGAAAAACATGTTTTTCAATGGCAAAAATCAATGAATATTGTAAATGCACAAACAGTAATATCTCCACATTGCAAGGTGCAATTCTGAAATTTTTTGCTTTTTCCTGCTAATCCTAGCATGATAAAGAAGATTCAAAGAGAGTGAGATGCCAGCTCCTTTCATTCAGTCAGTAGCTTCAAACATTTCTGGACGTTTTTCAATGGCAAAAATCAATGAATATTGTAAATGCACAAACAGTAATATCTCCACATTGCAAGGTGCAATTTTGAAATTTTTTGCTTTTTCCTGTTAATCCTAGCATGATAAAGAAGATTCAAAGAGAGTGAGATGCCAGCTCCTTTCATTCAGTCAGTAGCTTCAAACATTTCTGGTATATGAAAAACATGTTTTTCAATGGCAAAAATCAATGAATATTGTAAATGCACAAACAGTAATATCTCCACATTGCACGGTGCAATTCTGAAATTTTTAGCTTTTTCCTGCTAATCCTAGCATGATAAAGAAGATTCAAAGAGAGTGAGATGCCAGCTCCTTTCATTCAGTCAGTAGCTTCAAACATTTCTGGTATATGAAAAACATGTTTTTCAATGGCAAAAATCAATGAATATTGTAAATGCACAAACAGTAATATCTCCACATTGCACGGTGCAATTCTGAAATTTTTTGCTTTTTCCTGCTAATCCTAGCATGATAAAGAAGATTCAAAGAGAGTGAGATGCCAGCTCCTTTCATTCAGTCAGTAGCTTCAAACATTTCTGGACGTTTTTCAATGGCAAAAATCAATGAATATTGTAAATGCACAAACAGTAATATCTCCATATTGCAAGGTGCAATTCTGAAATTTTTAGCTTTTTCCTGTTAATCCTAGCATGATAAAGAAGATTCAAAGAGAGTGAGATGCCAGCTCCTTTCATTCAGTCAGTAGCTTCAAACATTTCTGGACGTTTTTCAATGGCAAAAATCAATGAATATTGTAAATGCACAAACAGTAATATCTCCACATTGCACGGTGCAATTCTGAAATTTTTAGCTTTTTCCTGTTAATCCTAGCATGATAAAGAAGATTCAAAGAGAGTGAGATGCCAGCTCCTTTCATTCAGTCAGTAGCTTCAAACATTTCTGGTATATGAAAAACATGTTTTTCAATGGCAAAAATCAATGAATATTGTAAATGCACAAACAGTAATATCTCCACATTGCAAGGTGCAATTCTGACATTTTTAGCTTTTTCCTGTTAATCCTAGCATGATAAAGAAGATTCAAAGAGAGTGAGATGCCAGCTCCTTTCATTCAGTCAGTAGCTTCAAACATTTCTGGTATATGAAAAACATGTTTTTCAATGGCAAAAATCAATGAATATTGTAAATGCACAAACAGTAATATCTCCACATTGCAAGGTGCAATTCTGAAATTTTTAGCTTTTTCCTGTTAATCCTAGCATGATAAAGAAGATTCAAAGAGAGTGAGATGCCAGCTCCTTTCATTCAGTCAGTAGCTTCAAACATTTCTGGTATATGAAAAACATGTTTTTCAATGGCAAAAATCAATGAATATTGTAAATGCACAAACAGTAATATCTCCACATTGCACGGTGCAATTCTGAAATTTTTTGCTTTTTCCTGCTAATCCTAGCATGATAAAGAAGATTCAAAGAGAGTGAGATGCCAGCTCCTTTCATTCAGTCAGTAGCTTCAAACATTTCTGGTATATGAAAAACATGTTTTTCAATGGCAAAAATCAATGAATATTGTAAATGCACAAACAGTAATATCTCCACATTGCACGGTGCAATTCTGAAATTTTTTGCTTTTTCCTGCTAATCCTAGCATGATAAAGAAGATTCAAAGAGAGTGAGATGCCAGCTCCTTTCATTCAGTCAGTAGCTTCAAACATTTCTGGTATATGAAAAACATGTTTTTCAATGGCAAAAATCAATGAATATTGTAAATGCACAAACAGTAATATCTCCACATTGCAAGGTGTATTCTGAAATTTTTTGCTTTTTCCTGCTAATCCTAGCATGATAAAGAAGATTCAAAGAGAGTGAGATGCCAGCTCCTTTCATTCAGTCAGTAGCTTCAAACATTTCTGGTATATGAAAAACATGTTTTTCAATGGCAAAAATCAATGAATATTGTAAATGCACAAACAGTAATATCTCCACATTGCACGGTGCAATTCTGAAATTTTTAGCTTTTTCCTGCTAATCCTAGCATGATAAAGAAGATTCAAAGAGAGTGAGATGCCAGCTCCTTTCATTCAGTCAGTAGCTTCAAACATTTCTGGTATATGAAAAACATGTTTTTCAATGGCAAAAATCAATGAATATTGTAAATGCACAAACAGTAATATCTCCACATTGCAAGGTGCAATTCTGAAATTTTTAGCTTTTTCCTGTTAATCCTAGCATGATAAAGAAGATTCAAAGAGAGTGAGATGCCAGCTCCTTTCATTCAGTCAGTAGCTTCAAACATTTCTGGTATATGAAAAACATGTTTTTCAATGGCAAAAATCAATGAATATTGTAAATGCACAAACAGTAATATCTCCACATTGCACGGTGCAATTCTGAAATTTTTTGCTTTTTCCTGCTAATCCTAGCATGATAAAGAAGATTCAAAGAGAGTGAGATGCCAGCTCCTTTCATTCAGTCAGTAGCTTCAAACATTTCTGGACGTTTTTCAATGGCAAAAATCAATGAATATTGTAAATGCACAAACAGTAATATCTCCACATTGCACGGTGCAATTCTGAAATTTTTAGCTTTTTCCTGTTAATCCTAGCATGATAAAGAAGATTCAAAGAGAGTGAGATGCCAGCTCCTTTCATTCAGTCAGTAGCTTCAAACATTTCTGGTATATGAAAAACATGTTTTTCAATGGCAAAAATCAATGAATATTGTAAATGCACAAACAGTAATATCTCCACATTGCACGGTGCAATTCTGAAATTTTTAGCTTTTTCCTGTTAATCCTAGCATGATAAAGAAGATTCAAAGAGAGTGAGATGCCAGCTCCTTTCATTCAGTCAGTAGCTTCAAACATTTCTGGACGTTTTTCAATGGCAAAAATCAATGAATATTGTAAATGCACAAACAGTAATATCTCCACATTGCACGGTGCAATTCTGAAATTTTTAGCTTTTTCCTGTTAATCCTAGCATGATAAAGAAGATTCAAAGAGAGTGAGATGCCAGCTCCTTTCATTCAGTCAGTAGCTTCAAACATTTCTGGTATATGAAAAACGTTTTTCAATGGCAAAAATCAATGAATATTGTAAATGCACAAACAGTAATATCTCCACATTGCACGGTGCAATTCTGAAATTTTTAGCTTTTTCCTGTTAATCCTAGCATGATAAAGAAGATTCAAAGAGAGTGAGATGCCAGCTCCTTTCATTCAGTCAGTAGCTTCAAACATTTCTGGACGTTTTTCAATGGCAAAAATCAATGAATATTGTAAATGCACAAACAGTAATATCTCCACATTGCACGGTGCAATTCTGAAATTTTTTGCTTTTTCCTGCTAATCCTAGCATGATAAAGAAGATTCAAAGAGAGTGAGATGCCAGCTCCTTTCATTCAGTCAGTAGCTTCAAACATTTCTGGTATATGAAAAACATGTTTTTCAATGGCAAAAATCAATGAATATTGTAAATGCACAAACAGTAATATCTCCACATTGCAAGGTGCAATTCTGAAATTTTTAGCTTTTTCCTGTTAATCCTAGCATGATAAAGAAGATTCAAAGAGAGTGAGATGCCAGCTCCTTTCATTCAGTCAGTAGCTTCAAACATTTCTGGACGTTTTTCAATGGCAAAAATCAATGAATATTGTAAATGCACAAACAGTAATATCTCCACATTGCACGGTGCAATTCTGAAATTTTTAGCTTTTTCCTGTTAATCCTAGCATGATAAAGAAGATTCAAAGAGAGTGAGATGCCAGCTCCTTTCATTCAGTCAGTAGCTTCAAACATTTCTGGTATATGAAAAACATGTTTTTCAATGGCAAAAATCAATGAATATTGTAAATGCACAAACAGTAATATCTCCACATTGCAAGGTGCAATTCTGAAATTTTTTGCTTTTTCCTGTTAATCCTAGCATGATAAAGAAGATTCAAAGAGAGTGAGATGCCAGCTCCTTTCATTCAGTCAGTAGCTTCAAACATTTCTGGTATATGAAAAACATGTTTTTCAATGGCAAAAATCAATGAATATTGTAAATGCACAAACAGTAATATCTCCACATTGCAAGGTGCAATTCTGAAATTTTTAGCTTTTTCCTGTTAATCCTAGCATGATAAAGAAGATTCAAAGAGAGTGAGATGCCAGCTCCTTTCATTCAGTCAGTAGCTTCAAACATTTCTGGTATATGAAAAACATGTTTTTCAATGGCAAAAATCAATGAATATTGTAAATGCACAAACAGTAATATCTCCACATTGCACGGTGCAATTCTGAAATTTTTTGCTTTTTCCTGCTAATCCTAGCATGATAAAGAAGATTCAAAGAGAGTGAGATGCCAGCTCCTTTCATTCAGTCAGTAGCTTCAAACATTTCTGGACGTTTTTCAATGGCAAAAATCAATGAATATTGTAAATGCACAAACAGTAATATCTCCACATTGCAAGGTGCAATTCTGAAATTTTTTGCTTTTTCCTGCTAATCCTAGCATGATAAAGAAGATTCAAAGAGAGTGAGATGCCAGCTCCTTTCATTCAGTCAGTAGCTTCAAACATTTCTGGTATATGAAAAACATGTTTTTCAATGGCAAAAATCAATGAATATTGTAAATGCACAAACAGTAATATCTCCACATTGCAAGGTGCAATTCTGAAATTTTTAGCTTTTTCCTGTTAATCCTAGCATGATAAAGAAGATTCAAAGAGAGTGAGATGCCAGCTCCTTTCATTCAGTCAGTAGCTTCAAACATTTCTGGACGTTTTTCAATGGCAAAAATCAATGAATATTGTAAATGCACAAACAGTAATATCTCCACATTGCACGGTGCAATTCTGAAATTTTTAGCTTTTTCCTGTTAATCCTAGCATGATAAAGAAGATTCAAAGAGAGTGAGATGCCAGCTCCTTTCATTCAGTCAGTAGCTTCAAACATTTCTGGACGTTTTTCAATGGCAAAAATCAATGAATATTGTAAATGCACAAACAGTAATATCTCCACATTGCACGGTGCAATTCTGAAATTTTTTGCTTTTTCCTGCTAATCCTAGCATGATAAAGAAGATTCAAAGAGAGTGAGATGCCAGCTCCTTTCATTCAGTCAGTAGCTTCAAACATTTCTGGTATATGAAAAACATGTTTTTCAATGGCAAAAATCAATGAATATTGTAAATGCACAAACAGTAATATCTCCACATTGCAAGGTGCAATTCTGAAATTTTTAGCTTTTTCCTGCTAATCCTAGCATGATAAAGAAGATTCAAAGAGAGTGAGATGCCAGCTCCTTTCATTCAGTCAGTAGCTTCAAACATTTCTGGTATATGAAAAACATGTTTTTCAATGGCAAAAATCAATGAATATTGTAAATGCACAAACAGTAATATCTCCACATTGCACTGTGCAATTCTGAAATTTTTTGCTTTTTCCTGCTAATCCTAGCATGATAAAGAAGATTCAAAGAGAGTGAGATGCCAGCTCCTTTCATTCAGTCAGTAGCTTCAAACATTTCTGGTATATGAAAAACATGTTTTTCAATGGCAAAAATCAATGAATATTGTAAATGCACAAACAGTAATATCTCCACATTGCAAGGTGCAATTCTGAAATTTTTTGCTTTTTCCTGCTAATCCTAGCATGATAAAGAAGATTCAAAGAGAGTGAGATGCCAGCTCCTTTCATTCAGTCAGTAGCTTCAAACATTTCTGGTATATGAAAAACATGTTTTTCAATGGCAAAAATCAATGAATATTGTAAATGCACAAACAGTAATATCTCCACATTGCAAGGTGCAATTCTGAAATTTTTAGCTTTTTCCTGTTAATCCTAGCATGATAAAGAAGATTCAAAGAGAGTGAGATGCCAGCTTCTTTCATTCAGTCAGTAGCTTCAAACATTTCTGGTATATGAAAAACATGTTTTTCAATGGCAAAAATCAATGAATATTGTAAATGCACAAACAGTAATATCTCCACATTGCACGGTGCAATTCTGAAATTTTTAGCTTTTTCCTGCTAATCCTAGCATGATAAAGAAGATTCAAAGAGAGTGAGATGCCAGCTCCTTTCATTCAGTCAGTAGCTTCAAACATTTCTGGTATATGAAAAACATGTTTTTCAATGGCAAAAATCAATGAATATTGTAAATGCACAAACAGTAATATCTCCACATTGCACGGTGCAATTCTGAAATTTTTTGCTTTTTCCTGCTAATCCTAGCATGATAAAGAAGATTCAAAGAGAGTGAGATGCCAGCTCCTTTCATTCAGTCAGTAGCTTCAAACATTTCTGGACGTTTTTCAATGGCAAAAATCAATGAATATTGTAAATGCACAAACAGTAATATCTCCACATTGCAAGGTGCAATTCTGAAATTTTTAGCTTTTTCCTGTTAATCCTAGCATGATAAAGAAGATTCAAAGAGAGTGAGATGCCAGCTCCTTTCATTCAGTCAGTAGCTTCAAACATTTCTGGGACGTTTTTCAATGGCAAAAATCAATGAATATTGTAAATGCACAAACAGTAATATCTCCACATTGCACGGTGCAATTCTGAAATTTTTAGCTTTTTCCTGTTAATCCTAGCATGATAAAGAAGATTCAAAGAGAGTGAGATGCCAGCTCCTTTCATTCAGTCAGTAGCTTCAAACATTTCTGGTATATGAAAAACATGTTTTTCAATGGCAAAAATCAATGAATATTGTAAATGCACAAACAGTAATATCTCCACATTGCAAGGTGCAATTCTGAAATTTTTTGCTTTTTCCTGTTAATCCTAGCATGATAAAGAAGATTCAAATAGAGTGAGATGCCAGCTCCTTTCATTCAGTCAGTAGCTTCAAACATTTCTGGTATATGAAAAACATGTTTTTCAATGGCAAAAATCAATGAATATTGTAAATGCACAAACAGTAATATCTCCACATTGCAAGGTGCAATTCTGAAATTTTTAGCTTTTTCCTGCTAATCCTAGCATGATAAAGAAGATTCAAAGAGAGTGAGATGCCAGCTCCTTTCATTCAGTCAGTAGCTTCAAACATTTCTGGTATATGAAAAACATGTTTTTCAATGGCAAAAATCAATGAATATTGTAAATGCACAAACAGTAATATCTCCACATTGCACGGTGCAATTCTGAAATTTTTTGCTTTTTCCTGCTAATCCTAGCATGATAAAGAAGATTCAAAGAGAGTGAGATGCCAGC